>NW_027507785.1:6272724-6290224 GCF_037356315.1 Lithobates pipiens | reverse complement strand
GGAGGGAAAAAAATGTTTTTTCCACACAACACCACCTCGCCCCCCCCCTCCTCTTCACACAACACCACCTCGCCCCCCCCTCCTCTTCACACAACACCACCTCGCCCCCCCCTCCTCTTCACACAACACCACCTCGCCCCCCCCTCCTCTTCACACAACACCACCTCGCCCCCCCCTCCTCTTCACACAACACCACCTCGCCCCCCCCCTCCTCTTCACACAACACCACCTCGCCCCCCCCCCTCCTCTTCACACAACACCACCTCGCCCCCCCCCCCTCCCTCTTCACACAACACCACCTCGCCCCCCCCCCCTCCTCTTCACACAACACCACCTCGCCCCCCCCTCCTCTTCACACAACACCACCTCGCCCCCCCCCTCCTCTTCACACAACACCACCTCGCCCCCCCCCTCCTCTTCACACAACACCACCTCGCCCCCCCTCCTCTTCACACAACACCACCTCGCCCCCCCCTCCTCTTCACACAACACCACCTCGCCCCCCCCCTCCTCTTCACACAACACCACCTCGCCCCCCCCCTCCTCTTCACACAACACCACCTCGCCCCCCCCCCCTCCTCTTCACACAACACCACCTCGCCCCCCCCCCTCCTCTTCACACAACACCACCTCGCCCCCCCCCTCCTCTTCACACAACACCACCTCGCCCCCCCCCTCCTCTTCACACAACACCACCTCGCCCCCACCCCTCCTCTTCACACAACACCACCTCGCCCCCCCCCTCCTCTTCACACAACAACATCTCGCCCCCCCCCCTCTTCACACAACAACATCTCGCCCCCCCCCTCTTCACACAACAACATCTCACCCCCCCCCCCCCCTTCACACAACAACATCTCGCCCCCCCCCTCTTCACACAACAACATCTCGCCCCCCCCCCCCTCTTCACACAACAACATCTCACCCCCCCCTCTTCACACAACAACATCTCACCCCCCCCTCTTCACACAACAACATCTCACCCCCCCCTCTTCACACAACAACATCTCGCCCCCCCCCCCCTTCACACAGCAACAGAGCTGAAGCTGTCAATCACAGGCTGTGTGCTGGAGGTCCCACCCCTGTCACCATTATTCTCTTGGTGTCAGGAAAACCTGTCAGAAGTGCAGACATGAGAGGAAGGAGGCAGCCGACAGAAATGACAAGAAGTAGTGCTCTGTCTGGAGTGAGACAAGTACACACTATAGAGGGATGTGCTTTGTTCATATTTAATGTCTGAGGTTTACAACCACTTTAAAGCCCAACTCCGAGCAACGAAAAAAAAGTGATCCCTTACAGTGGAGCTGCACCTGCACTGAAAGGGTTAATTTCTCCTTTTAAATAAAAAATGCATGCGAGTTTGCCAGCGCCTGCTGATGCTGCGAGCCACGGGGAGCGTGCCCGCGGGTTGTCCACTGGCCGCCCACAATCGTCGTGCACAGAGGCAGAACGCGGGGGGGGGGGGGGGGGGGGAATCTACCTTTGTAAATAAGGCGGACCCCCATTCTGACAAGAGACATCATGGAGATCTGCTGCTCCCAGTAAACAGGAACAGCGATCTCCGTCATGTTCCAGTAAACCCCTCCCCCCTACAGTTAGAACACACCCAGGGAACAGTGTTAACCCCCTTCCCTGCCAGTGTCATTTTTACATTGATCAGTGAATTTTTATAGCACTGATCGATGTAATAAAATGTCACTGGTCCCCAAAAAGCGTCATTTGGGATCAAATTTGTCCGCCACAATCCCGCAAAAAAAGAAGTTAAATCGCAGATCGCCGTCATTGCCAGTAAAAAATAAATAAATGTCCATAAAACTATCCCTTATTTTGTAGACGCAATAACTTTTGCGCAAACCAATCAATATACGCTTATTGGGATATTTTTTTTTTAACCAAAAATATGTATTATACATACTGACCTAAAATTTATGAAGAAAGTTGTTTTTTTTGGATATGTATTATAGTAGAAAGAAAAAATAAAATAAAAAAGGAGGAGGAGGAGGAGGAGGAAGAGGAAGAAAGAAGAGCAGAATTACAACTGAGCTCAGTGGACCCCGAGTGCGATGCTCTGGCTCCTGCAGACTATCCCTCCAGTGGCTGATCAGTACCGAGTTATGGACCTTCAGTCACCGGGCCGGAGGAAATGTCAATGATAGTGCGACATGTATGCGACAGCGCAACATGCGCATGCTATAGTACGAGACGAGATAGTACGAGATGCACACGATAGCACGACACACATGCGATAGTACGAGACGAGATAGCACGACACACATGCGATAGTACGACATGTATGCGATAGTACGACAAGCGATAGCACGAGATGCACAACACGCATGCGATAGTACGAGACGAGATAGCACGACATGTATGCGATAGTACGACATGTATGCGATAGTACGACATGTATGCGATAGTACGACAAGCGATAGCACGAGATGCACAACACGCATGCAATAGTACGAGACGAGATAGCACGACATGTATGCGATAGTACGAGACGAGATAGCACGACATGTATGCGATAGTACGAGACGAGATAGCACGACATGTATGCGATAGTACGAGACGAGATAGCACGACATGTATGCGATAGTACGAGACGAGATAGCACGACATGTATGCGATAGTACGACAAGCGATAGCACGACATGTATGTGATAGTACGAGACGAGATAGCACGACACACATGCGATAGTACGACAAGCGATAGCACGACATGTATGCGATAGTACGAGACGAGATAGCATGACACACATGCGATAGTACGACAAGCGATAGCACGACATGTATGCGATAGTACGAGACGAGATAGCACGACATGCATGCGATAGTACGACAAGCGATAGCACGAGATGCACAACACGCATGCAATAGTACGAGATGAGATAGCACGACATGCATGCGATAGTACGACAAGCGATAGCACGAGATGCACAACACGCATGCAATAGTACGAGATGAGATAGCACGACATGCATGCGATAGTACGACAAGCGATAGCACGAGATGCACAACACGCATGCAATAGTACGAGATGAGATAGCACAACATGTATGTGATAGTACGACATGCAATAGTACAAGACGAGATAGTGCGACATGCATGCAATAGTACATGTATGCGATAGTACGACATGTTAGTACATATATGTGATAGTACGAGATGAGATAGCACGACATGCAGCATACGATAGTATGACATGTGATAGTACATGTATGTGATAGCGCACCCCATATAGGCCCAAATCCTCGGGGCTCCCTCCCTCTCTCCCCCATAATCCTCGGACCACTCACCGGGAACATAGGAGTCTCCCCGCCGTCTATTCTCTCCTCTCCTCTCCTTCCTTCCTTCCTTCCTTCTACCAAACCACAACAAGGCCCCGCACACCGGGAACGAGGCTTGGACACGCCCACACCAAGGTCCTGAATTGGCTCAGAACCAGACCTAGCCACAACCAAATCGAGGCTTGAATGGACGAAGAACGAGGCTACGATCAGCTCAGAACGAGGCTTGGTCAGACCAAAATCTAGGCAAGAGCACACCCAAAACGAGGCTTGAAATGACTCTGAACGAGGCTTGAATGCTTCTCCCAGAGCGAGGCTTGGTCACATCCAAACCGACGCTAGGTAACGCCCTAGGGAACAAAGTTTGAATAGACTCAAAACGAGGCTTGTCATTTGTCAGAACGAGGCTTGATTTTGCAAAAACAAACAAACTAGGCGAGGTGACACTAAAAACTAAACTTGAATAACGAGGCTTGAATACTTCTCCCAGAGCGAGGCTAGGCCACACCCATATACAAAACTTCCACTCAGAGCGAGGCTTGGATAAACGTATAATGAGGCTTGATTATTACTGCTTCCAGAGCGAGACTTGAACAGCATATGATTAATATTATTTCTATTATTACTACTAATATTATTTTAATTACTAATTGTTGTTAATTGTTATTCATATTCTTATATTATTATTGCTATACTTCTCCCTCTGATGTAACCACGTGAAATTCCCATTTATGAACTACATTTCCCGGCATGCCCCGGTGATCTCCACCCACGCACCCCGCTCGCCCAGTAAAGTAAAGGAACGTTGTCATGTGACCCCCCTTCTCCGTGATGACGTCAGACACAGCGCTGTGAAGCTGACAGGCGGCCATCTTTGGTGTGTCCCGGTGATCTGACAGCCGGTTCTTCTAATGTGGAGTTCACGGGTGTCCGGGCTCGTTATCCCCCGGCGCCTCGCCCCCCGCCTGGGCCTGTTACCCGGTGCCGGGAGAGCGGCGGGGGCTCCGGGGCGGCGGGCGGCGGCTACCTGCCATGGAGCGGTGGGGGTTCAGATGGACGGCAGGGGGCGCGCGAGGTCCATCGCCGTGCCAGATCCTCAAATGGCCAGCAGAGGGCGCGCTGCGCATTACACCCTGTCCGCGTGCAGCATAGAGAGCGGCCGGCAATGCCGCTTTTCTGACAGCAGAGGGCGCGCCAGTCTCATCATTCCGGAGGACAGGCGGCAGCTCCTGGAACACACCAGCAGGGGGCGCCAGAGAGACAATGGACAGGATAATAGGAACCCCGACCCAGCGCCCCTATTCATCACCACCGCCGCCCTGCTGGCGTATTGCCACAGCGAAGGAAATCCACACAAGGGTATCGCTATTATTTATTTATTTCATGAGTTTAATAAACTAAAGACGTAAAATGTATCAATTAATTACATTTATTAATATTATATGTTTGTCATAAATATAAATAATATATACATTATTATTAAATAAATTATTTAATTGAATACATGTCATTTTATTACATTTTTAGCATAAAAATAGAATTTATTATTACTATTTTTACATTTTATTAATTACATTCACTTTGATAACTCCACAGAAGGGTATGCTATGAAATGAGCTTGTTAAATAAACCAGACATTTCATTTATTTAATTAAATGCAATTATTATTATTATTATCATTTCATTGAATTTACTATTTTTAACAAATACATCTATTTATTATTATTATTATTATTATCATTTAATTGAATAAATTTACTATTTTTAACAAATACATCTATTATTATTATTATAATATTTACTTTGTATTATTATTTGAATCATTTTTACATTATTATTATTATTATTACATTTTTGTTATAAAAGTATAAAATATTATTATTATATTACATTTATTTTTTTATTTCTTATAAATTATTTCTTCTTCTTATTCTATTATTATTATTATTATTATTATTATTATTATTATTATTATTATATTGCAGACCTCCACTTCTTCCTCTTCTCCTTCCCTTTTTTTTTTTTTTTGTATTTTATACAGTGGTGTGAAAAAGTGTTTGCCCCCTTCCTCATTTCCTGTTCCTTTGCATGTTTGTCACACTTAAGTGTTTCGGAACATCAAACCAATTTAAACAATAGTCAAGGACAACACAAGTAAACACAAAATGCAATTTGTAAATGAAGGTGTTTATTATTAAAGGTGAAAAAAAATCCAAACCATCATGGCCCTGTGTGAAAAAGTGATTGCCCCCTAAACCTAATAACTGGTTGGGCCACCCTTAGCAGCAACAACTGCAACCAAGTGTTTGCGATAACGTGCAATGAGGCTTTTACAGCGTCCTGGAGGAATTTTGGCCCACTCATCTTTGCAGAATTGTCCTAATTCAGTTACATTAGAGGGTTTTCGAGCAAGAACGGCCTTTTTAAGGTCATACCACAACATCTCAATAGGATTCAGGTCAGGACTTTGGCTAGGCCACTCCAAAGTCTTCATTTTGTTTTTCTTCAGCCATTCGGTGGTGGACTTGCTGGTGTGTTTAGGATCATTGTCCTGCTGCAGAACCCAAGTTCGTTTCAGCTTGAGTACACGAACAGATGGTCGGACATTCTCCTTCAGGATCTCTTGGTAGACAGCAGAATTCATAGTTCCTTTTATCACGGCAAGTCTTCCAGGTCCTGAAGCAGCAAAACAGCCCCAGACCATCACACTACCACCACCATATTTTACTGTTGGTATAATGTTCTTTTTATGAAATGCAGTGTTCCTTCTACGCCAGATATACTTGGACACACACCTTCCAAAGAGTTCCACTTTTGTCTCATCGGTCCACAGAATGTTGTCCCAAAAGTCTTGGGGATCATCAAGATGTGTTGTGGAGAAATTGAGACGAGCTTTGATGTTCTTTTTGCTCAGCAGTGGTTTTCTCCTTGGAACTCTGCCATGCAGGCCATTTTTGCCCAGTCTTTTCCTGATGGTGGAGGCATGAACGCTGACCTTAACTGAGGCAAGTGAGGCCTGCAGTTCCTTGGACGTTGTTGTGGGGTCTTTTGTGACCTCTTGGATGAGTCGTCGCTGCGCTCTTGGGGTAATTTTGGGCGGCCGGCCACTCCTGGGAAGGTTCACCACTGTTCCATGTCTTCGCCATTTGTGGATAATGGCTCTCACTGTGGTTCGCTGGATTCCCAAAGCATTGGAAATGGCTTTATAACCCTTTTCAGACTGATAGATCTCAATTACTTTCTTTCTC
Organism: Lithobates pipiens; assembly: GCF_037356315.1. Taxonomy (NCBI): domain Eukaryota; kingdom Metazoa; phylum Chordata; class Amphibia; order Anura; family Ranidae; genus Lithobates; species Lithobates pipiens. Next base: position 6,283,689 of record NW_027507785.1, on the reverse strand, counting down.
AATTGTTCCTGAATTTCTTTGGGTCTCGGCATGATGTGTAGCTTTTAAGGATCTTCTGGTGGACCTTACTGTGTCAAGCAGCTCCTATTTAAGTGATGCCTTGATTGTGAACAGGTGTGGCAATAATCAGGCCTGGGTGTGGCTAGAGAAATTGAACTCAGGTGTGGACAACCACAGTTATAGTATGTTTTAACAAGGGGGGCAATCACTTTTTCACACAGGGCCATGATGGTTTGGATTTTTTTTCACCTTTAATAATAAACACCTTCATTTACAAATTGCATTTTGTGTTTACTTGTGTTGTCCTTGACTATTGTTTAAATTGGTTTGATGTTCCGAAACACTTAAGTGTGACAAACATGCAAAGGAACAGGAAATGAGGAAGGGGGCAAACACTTTTTCACACCACTGTATTTTTAATTCCGATTTAATGTTTAAAAAAAAAAAATCGATGAAAATCAAAATAAAAAAATTTAAAACAAAAAAAAACACCACACACACACACACGTGGAGGTTTGCAATATGTTTTTTATATATATATATATATATATAACATATTGCAAACCTCCACTTGTGTGTGTGATGTTTTGTTTTTTTGTTTTTTTTATTTAAATTTTCATAGATTTTTTTTAGATTTTTTTTTATTTTTTTTTAAACATTAAATCAGAATTAGAAATATAAAATACAAAATAAAAATTAAACATAAATAAAAAAATAAAAAATAAACGAGTGGAGGTTTTCAATAAAAAAAAAAATATATATATATATATATATATATATACGGTATATATATATATCATTTTTTTTACTTTTTGAACATTAAATCGGAATTAGAAATATAAAATACAAAAAAAAAAAAAAAAATAGAATCAATTTATTGATTCTATTTTTATTTATTGCAGACCTTTTTGCCTGCTTCTGTCCTGTAGCTAAAGCGATAAGACCTTCCAGAGCTCATTCATTGGATGCTCAGTGGGCGGGTCTGCCCCTGTACCGTAGTCACGTGACCCCGCCCCGATGTTCTGATAGGGCGCTCACTACGTTTGTGCGTGTTACACAAGAACGCACTTTGTGGATGAGACCGTGCGGACAGCTGGGTGTAATTACACTTTTCTGACACTAGAGGGTGCACCAGCCCCAATCAGTCCATCGCCTGCACACCCAGAGGATGGGCTGCTGTTCCCGCAGCTCACCATTAGGGGCCACCAGAGAGGCGATGGAGATGTTGTCATCCCCAACTCAACGCCTTCCACATTATTACAGGCATGCACTGTGTGTGTGGATGAGGCTTCTGCAGTTGCACCTTACGGACAGTAGAGGGTGAACTCCCCGCTGTGGGGTGCCTGCCGAATAATTGGTGAACTAATTGTGGGGGTTGGGGATCTGGGGTATCTCACACATGCACAGTATCGCTGCCTTGGTTGCAGGATGTGGACATTTCATATATTTATGTCAGAAAATTTGGGGGAGGGGCTGCCACCTGGAATCGTTACATTGTAGCGCTGTGAACCCGCTGTGTGCCTGGCTGCACTCCTGTCATTGGAGATATGGGGGTGGGGGTGGGGTGGGGGGGGTCTGATGAAATGTCTGTGTCGGGGTTCAGTAGATGAGCAGCCAGTGAAGGAGGAAGGTTTGGTCTCCATACGGTTCTGGGGGAGTCAGAAATGACAGAACCCGCCAGGATCAGCATAGCAGCCAGGCAGTGAGCATGTTCAGGTCAGTAGCGGCAGTATAGGGAGGGCTCCCCCCCGCCTGGCTGTCTGGATGTGTAACTGAGATTTCTGTCCCCAGGTGAGAAGCTGTTGGAGGCGGCGCGGACCGGCAACTTCCAGGAAGTGGACAGGTGAGAGCGGTGATCATCTCTCCTCTATGTACATCAGCAGATATCCACCAGGGGGCACTGCAGTACCCATCTATCTTCCTAGGGACACACAGTGATAGGGGGGCGACTCCATGACATCACAGGGGGATCTTGTAGATCCATTTATACAGAACATCACATGACCGGGGGGGGGCGGGATATATGCTAGCCCTCACTGTGCCCCCCCCACCAAAACCCCCAACCTCCTACACCCCCTATAGTGCCCCCCCCCCAGTCTGCTGCTGAACCTCCAACTCATTCTTGGTGCCTCCGTTTTCCAACAGTGCCCCCCCCCCCGAATCTCCTACAATGCCTCAGGCCCCCTGAGAGTCCCCAACTTCTTACAGTGCCCCTCCCCCCCCCACACACCTGAATGCTCTCAGCCACCCTCAGATGTGTGTGTATGTGTATGTATATATGACACACAGACATAGACAGACATTTACACACACATGCACAGACACACATATGTACACAGAGACATACACACATATGTACACAGACACATACACACATATGTACACAGACACATACACACATATGTACACAGACACATACACACATATGTACACAGACACATACACACATATGTACACAGACACATACACACATATGTACACAGACACATACACACACATATGTACACAGACGCATACACACACATATGTACACAGACGCATACACACACATATGTACACAGACGCATACACACACATATGTACACAGACGCATACACACACATATGTACACAGACGCATACACACACATATGTACACAGACGCATACACACACATATGTACACAGACGCATACACACACATATGTACACAGACGCATACACACACATATGTACACAGACGCATACACACACATATGTACACAGACGCATACACACACATATGTACACAGACGCATACACACACATATGTACACAGACGCATACACACACATATGTACACAGACGCATACACACACATATGTACACAGACGCATACACACACATATGTACACAGACGCATACACACACATATGTACACAGACGCATACACACACATATGTACACAGACGCATACACACACATATGTACACAGACGCATACACACACATATGTACACAGACGCATACACACACATATGTACACAGACGCATACACACACATATGTACACAGACGCATACACACACATACAGTGCCTCAAGCCCCCTGAGAATACCCAACTTCCTACAGTGTCCCCCCCCCCCCCCAAACCTACAGTGCCTCAGGCCCTCTGAGGGTCTCCAGCCTCCCACAGTGCATAGATGAAGCCCCCCTTTCCTGTCCAGGTCTAGGAATATACAGACCCATCATGGGGCAGAGACGGGTACCAACCACAGCACAACGTTCCCCTTAGATTGGGTTTTGGCATTGAGTGGGCGAATCTTCCCTGTCTGCTCTACCTTAATGCCCCCCCCCCCAGGGGGTTATACATATGGGGTGAGAGGCGATGGGCGTCTGTCTCTTATCTCTCTGTGGTTTGTAAATATCCACTTGCAAGAGAAGAGAAGATGACCCCCCCCCCCTCCCCCCGTGTATCTCTTCTAGCTGATTGGTTCTAATCAGAAGCTTCTTGTTTTCAGGTTACTGCGGGAGAAGGTGGACCCCAACACTCGGCACAAGCTGGGCTGGACCCCCCTCATGGTGGCGGCGATGTCAAGAAACCAGAGGTACGAGGACCGGGGACTCTTTGGGTAACGGCAGCAATGGTCGGGCGCCTGAGCGACCCACGAAGTTCCGTCATACATTCCATTATTTCCTAGTTTTGGTTGAAGTGGAGAGGGATTAGACCCTCTGTCAGGTTTCTTTATTGCTGTCTTTGCTCCCTCCCCCTTAGGGAGATTCCCCCCCCTCTCTATTTGTCCTGTCTACCATTATCATTGAAAGTGAAAGGAAATCCCAAATTTTGGGTTGTTCCCTAGAAAAGCTAAAGAGGGGAAATCTTCCAAAGGGGACGCTAGTTCTGGAGACCTGGGGGTGTATCCCGGAGTGATTCCTTTAATTTTGAAGGGATTTCCTCTCACTTCCTGTTTTGGCTGTGGGACAGGAAGTGAAGGGAAATGGGGCACAGATGATGGAAGGGGGGTTGGGAATAAAAATCTGACAGGGGTTATAACCTTCCCTTACTCTGTCCAAAATGAAGAAAAAAAAGTTTTGCCTATAGATCTACTACATAAGAGGTACTTCCTAATGACTTGAATTTTTTTTTTTTTCTTAGAACGTATCTGTTATGTCCAACTCATCCTCTCCCTTTTTTTCTTTTTTTTGTGCTGCCGCTATTGCCAGCTGTCAAAATGACAGCCGGTCATTGCTTTGTATTACAAAATGCAGCAGCTCCTGTATAAAATGACACTTAAAGATATTCTACAAGTGTCATTGAGTAACTACAATGTAACGTAATGTATTGTTACATTGTATCTACTATTTCATTCATATGTGGATCGGAGGCGGGGCTTTGACCGCACGTAACCTGTTGCTGCCCGCGTGGCAGGAAAAGGGCAGGGCTTTAACGCCCCCCCCCCCCCCCACACGCCGCACTTTTGCGTTACTGGGCGGCTGGTTGTCTGTGGCTCCAAGGAAAGAGACCGAGATGTCAAAGACCGTTCTCGGGGTCCCCACTAACCCAAAAAAAAAAAAAAAAACACTTGCAGGACTGCCCGCCGATGTTATACGTCGGCAATTTGAAGAGGAATATGGTTGTTATGGGAGCAACTAGATACCATAACCCCCCCCCCCCCCCCCGGTATCCTCTTCAGCGGGCGGTCCGCTTGAAGATAAAAGTGGTCTCTGCAGTGGATTCGCCGCAAGATAACTTTTGTGGGGGGGGGGGGTGGGGCCACTCCCCTCTCCCGCCACGCTGCGGTCGTCTCCACCGCTTACCGGAGCCGACGGTATCGGTGAAGACGGTCGTGCCCACTCTCTTATGAGCCTGGGTGCCGAGTGAGGGAAAGATGGGGGGGCCCTCCCCCCTAACACCCCACTCGGCTCTATGGCGTTGGAGGGCGGAAGCGACATCAAACGTCACTTCCACCCAATGCTTTTAAAGGGGATTTTTTTTTTTTTTTATTGCATTTTAGTGTAAATGTGACATCTAAGGTCTTTTTGACCCCCAAATCTCACATTAAAGAGGTCCTGGCATGCTTTTTTTTTTTTTCTATTACACTGGATGTTTACATTCCTTGTAATAGAAAGTGACCCAAATACAAGTGACTCAAAAAAGCATTTTTTTTTTTTTAAAAGGACAGTGTAAAAATAAAAGGTAAAATCAATAAGAAAAAAAAAATGAAAGCGCCCCGTCCCGCAAAAGTGAAGTGAACGCATATGTGAGTAACACCCACCTATGTATGATGTGAGGTATCGCGGCAATCGATAGGGCGAGAACAATAATTCTAGCCCTGGACCTCCTCTGTAACTCAAAATCGGTAAACCTGTAGAAATTTGTAAACGTCGCCAATGGACATAGTAAGGTCGAATAAAGACACCAGTCCATCCAGCTCAAAAAAAAAAAAAAATCTATCATATATATATATATATAATATTATGTAATGGCCGAACAGTTCGCCCGGCGGTCGTTTCGCGGCGAATTTCGGCTGTTCGCGGTCCGCCCGTTCGGCAGACTATTGCCGCCATTCGCCCGGCGGACTTCTGTGTTTACTGTGTAAAAGAACTTTGACCTATGATGACACATCCATCATGGGGTACAGGACAGCCAATTGAGACATGACAGCACATGGAGGACACTTGGACATTCCCCCTAACTTATAAATACACCCGATCCGGCGGCCATTTTACATTCTTTCTTCTGTCACTATAGGGAGAGGTTGCTGTGTGGAGCAGGGACAGATAAAACGCTAGCTATTTGGTACACAAAAGTTCTTTTCAGGACTGGTATAGGTGTTAGGTGTAGTTCAGGATATAGGTTTGAGGCAGTGCGATGCTACTGATTGTTGCAGCAGCCTGAGTGTCTTTTGTCAGTGTAGAGAAAGGGACAGGACGGTGTGTGCTGTAGGGACAGTCAGTTTAATCATTAGCTGTTACTATCAGGTTCACAAAAGTGCTATTCCAGTTATTGTTCCAGTAGCCTCTGTTTTGTCAGTTTATATAGGGACAGGCAGGAAGCAGTGTGTGAGGCAGTGAGGGTCAGTTTAATCAGTAGCTGTTACTATATTAGGTCCACAAAGGTTCTTTTCAGGACTGGTATCAGTGGTATGGTGATAGGCTTGTAAACGTATAATATTCTTTCTTCCAAATATGGAAACAATATTTATACTTGACTGCTGCCCTTCTGCTGCAGTCTGCTAATCATTCACAACCTACTTGTTCCACAAAGGTCCTTATAAGGACTGGTAAGGTCTAGGGTGCTACAGTACATAGGGTTGAGTGAGGTACAGTCTGCTATTCTATAAGGACTGGTATAGGTCCACAATACATAGGGTTGAGGTGCACTACTGCTGACCACTGCCCTATACTGCAGCAGTCCTTTAGCAGACTGTACGTCAGTCCCTATACTGATAATCAGTCACACACAACCTACTCCATCCTCCTCCCTTTCCTCCTCGGCTGACTCCTCCTTTCCGCTGCTAGCGTCTCTTCCGCTACGCCGCCCAAGCTCCCCAGAACCTAATCGTCATGCCAGGTGAGACGTTGCCATGCCGTGCTGCGTCTGTTGTGCCTGGAAGCCAAGAGCCACACTGGCCCGGCACTCCTTTCAGCTTTGCGTTCACAGGCAGATCAGTGGCTAACACCGCTCAATTTGACAGTTGGTAAAGTGGTGTGTGACAACGGTGCCAATCTGCTTAGCGCATTGAAACAGGGCAAAATCACGCATGTGCCATGCATGGCACACGTCTTAAACTTGGTCGTACAGCGATTCGTTGTCAAATACCCTGGGGTCCAGGACATCTTGCGGCAGGCAAGGAAAATCTCGGCCCATTTCAGAAGATCTTACACGGCCATGGCTCGCCTTGCTGACATTCAGCGGCGACACAATCTGCCGGTCAGACAACTTATTTGCGATTGCCCGACGCGATGGAACTCAACCTTCTATATGCTTGATAGGCTGCTCCAGCAGAAACGTGCAGTTAACGTCTACCTGTATGAACTCTGCGGCAGAAACGGTTCTGGGGAGCTGGTTTTTTTTCACTGCGCCAGTGGCTGCTCATGCGCGACGCATGCAGACTTCTGCGGCCATTTGAGGAGATCACCAAACTGGTCAGTCACAGCCATGGCGCCATCAGTGACATTGTACCTTATGCCTTCTTTATGGAGCAAGTCAACAACAGGAGTCTGAAGAGGAGTCAGAGGAGGATGGTGCCGGGGCGGATGAGGAGGAGCAAGAAGAGCATGCTTTAAACCTTTCTGGGACCCCTGTTGTTGTGCGTGGATGGGGAGAGGAGAATGAAGAGGACGACATTATCCTGGATGATGAGCAAGGAGTTGCGGGTACCAATCCAACAGCGCCTGCAAGAAGAGGCCGGTTTGAAGATGTGTTGGTGACTTCTGATATGAGGTCATTCTTTCAGCCGACCCATCGACAGGTGTCATCCGGATCCAGCATCAGGGAACGCCTAGACCGTCAGGTGTCCGACTACATCGGGTTAACGGCCGATGTGGACGCTCTGAGGAGTGATGAACCCCTGGACTACTGGGTGGGCAGGCTTGACCTCTGGCCAGAGCTTGCCCAATTTGCAATCGAACTGTTGGCTTGCCCCTCGTCCAGTGTCCTGTCCGAAAGGACGTTCAGCGCAGCAGGGGGGGTCGTGACCGATAAGCGTACTCGCCTAGCTCACGACAGTGTTAACTACCTCACATTTCTAAAAATGAATGAGGCATGGATCTCGGAGGAATTCAACACAGTAGACCATGTATATGTCTATAAACAATTTTTTTAATCGAGCACACAGACCTTCTTTCTTCATTTGGCTCACTTCCTTGTCCAAAAAAAGCACACCGTACTATATGCCCGTACCCTCCTCTTTGAAGAGGTTGAACGGTGTCATATTTCTACTGGGGCTGCTTATTATGAGGGGCTCCCACCATCCCTGTGCTGTGCTGACTTCCTCCTGGGGCTGCTTATTATGAGGGGCTCCCACCATCCCTGTGCTGTGCTGACTTCCTCCTGGGGTTGCTTATTATGAGGGGCTCCCACCATCCCTGTGCTATGCTTATTATGAGGGGCTCCCACCATCCCTGTGCTGTGCTGACTTCCTCCTGGGGCTGCTTATTATGAGGGGCTCCCACCATCCCTGTGCTGTGCTGACTTCCTCCTGGGGCTGCTTTTTATGAGGGGCTCCCACCATCCCTGTGCTATGCTTATTATGAGGGGCTCCCACCATCCCTGTGCTGTGCTGACTTCCTCCTGGGGTTGCTTATTATGAGGGGCTCCCACCATCCCTGTGCTATGCTTATTATGAGGGGCTCCCACCATCCCTGTGCTGTGCTGACTTCCTCCTGGGGCTACTTATTATGAGGGGCTCCCACCATCCCTGTGCTGTGCTGACTTCCTCCTGGGGTTGCTTATTATGAGGGGCTCCCACCATCCCTGTGCTATGCTTATTATGAGGGGCTCCCACCATCCCTGTGCTGTGCTGATTTCCTCCTGGGGCTGCTTATTATGAGGGGCTCCCACCATCCCTGTGCTGTGCTGACTTCCTCCTGGGGCTGCTTATTATGAGGGGCTACCACCATCCCTGTGCTATGCTTATTATGAGGGGCTCCCACCATCCCTGTGCTATGCTGACATCCTCCTGGGGCTGCTTATTATGAGGGGCTCCCACCATCCCTGTGCTGTGCTGACTTCCTCCTGGGGCTGTACCTCTGCTGTGCATATTATGAGGGGCTCCCACCATCCCTGTGCTATGCTCATTATGAGGGGCTCCCACCATCCCTGTGCTATGCTCATTATGAGGGACTCCCACCATCCCTGTGCTATGCTCATTATGAGGGGCTCCCACCATCCCTGTGCTATGCTGACTTCCTCCTGGGGCTGCTTACGGTGCAGGTGTCAGTGCTGTATATCACGGTGCTGGTGTTAGTGCTTTATGTCACGCTGCTGATGTCATTGCTCTCTATCACGGTGCTGCTGTCAGTGCTGTATATCATGGTGCTGGTGTCAGTGCTTTATGTCACGCTGCTGTTGTCAGATGACTCTATCACGGTGCAGGTGTCATTGCTGTATGTCACGCTGCTGATGTCAGTGCTCTCTATCACGGTGCTGCTGTCAGTGCTGCATTTCACGGTGCTGGTGTTAGTGCTTTATGTCACGCTGCTGATGTCAGTGCTCTCTATCACGGTGCTGTTGTCAGATGACTCTATCACGGTGCAGCTGTCATTGCTGTATGTCACGCTGCTGGTGATCATCTCCTGCACCCTCTTCTTTGCCTACCCTGGTCCCTGACCTTCCCTCTCCTCCATTGCCTTCATGCGCTCCACAGTCCTGAATTGTCACAACAATTTCCCATATAAAAAAAGAATGCTTGTAGTTGTCGATCCCAGATTCACCTCATACATGTGTTATGTCATTGGCCATGTGGTGGGACTATGTTTGCCCAGCTAATAATTATTTTGTGGCTGCAAATTTGACCTGTAGGTTTGCAAAGTTCGCCTCCCATTGAAGTGAATGGGGCCCGCCGCGAACGTTCCGGTTCGCGAACTATCGGCCGCGTTCGCGAAGCGTCCCGTCGGAAGTTCGTCCATCACTAATTATATTATATTTTTCTATCTCCCTCTAGATATATAGAGATTATATGTATGTATGTATGTATGTATGTGTGTGTGTGTATATATATATATATATAATTTGTGTGTGTGTGTGTATATATAATTTGTGTGTGTGTGTGTGTGTATATATATATATATATATATATATAATTTGTGTGTGTAGAGCTATAGATATCTAAGGGCTGCAACTAATGATTATTTTCATAATCGATTAATCAGCCGATTATGTTTTTCAATTAATTGGATAAAATCATTCAAAAAAAAAAATGTAATATGACATGTTTCCATTTATTTAAAAGTAATAATGAAAAAACTGAGTGTTACACTCAAACTGCAGAATAAAACACCAATGACGGGGTATGGTGAATGTCAGATTCCCTGCTTTATTCATACAAGTATGTGTATATATAAAGAGAATAATAATAGACATATAAAATAATTTCCCCCCTCCTTTATTCCATAGAAAGTATACATTGAGGACAATATAAAAAAAAAAAAAAAGAATTATAAATATTGTTTATGTATAATATGTGTAAAGGTAAAAAAAAACTGAAAAAGGGGAATATTATTCACACACAGACAGACAGACAGACACACGTGCCCCCCCCAGTATAGATGACACATTCCTCCCCTCTCACATGGTGTCACTGCCCCACAGCCTCTCAGTGCTCCCCTCCCCCCTTCTGGTGTCTCGGGTTCTCTCGCCCCTTCATGGTGACAGCACCTCCTCCTCGGTGTGCCGGGTGGTGTGGGGCGGAGTCTCAGTCCGGACCCGCCACACGTGACACGGCCGACTCCTCCTCCGAATGGAGCAAAGGGCACCCCTGAAGCCGGGAGATGGATGTACCCATGTGCGGAGCACAACCTCCAGTCACAGCAGCGCTGGAAAGTGGCCCGGCGAGGGCTTGCCGCCCCTGCGCTCTGCGGCTGGTCTATCGGAAGGCTGCTGGGTAGAGGGGGGGGAAGGGGGGAGCCAAAAGCAGCGCAGATGCGTTGCTGGCGGGAGGTCAGCTGGGTGGAGAATGCGAGCGGGCGTAGCTGCGTGCTCGTGGCGCCTGCGTAGGACACTGGAGGATACACAGGATTCTAACGGACCGGCAGGGGGGAAGGTGCGTACTAGGGGTGACACGGATCAAAAAACTCACGGATCGGATCGTTCCTTGGATCAGACTCACGGATCAGATCAATTTTCGGATCAGCAAAAAAAATAAATAACACCATCTCCGCCCCCCCCACAGCCACATTGTTTATTTAAATAAAAGGTATAACGCCATCTTCCCCCCCCCAATACAATCATAAAAACACAGCATATCACTGATGATTTGCGCCAAGCTCACCACCGATTAAAGTTCCT
>NW_027507785.1:6250224-6267724 GCF_037356315.1 Lithobates pipiens | reverse complement strand
ACCTCACATGTGTGGTGCGAACAATGTTTACACTAGGAGCCCTTTCACACTGCCAGCGGCCGGGCGTCGGCGGTAAAGCGCTGCTAGTTTTAGCGGTGCTTTACCGTCTTTTTTTTTTGCAGCACTTTTCGGGGGCTAGATGAGCGCTTTTGATTTTTTTTTTTTGATTTTTTTGATTTTATTTTTTTTTATGCTGTGTAATAGGAATAAAAGTGATAAAAAAAAGAAGAATTAAAAAAGGGACAGTGTAAAAAATTAAAACAATTAAAAAGATAAATAAGAGAAAAAATTGAATTAAAAATGAAAAAAAATATTTTTTTTTTTTTTCTCTTATTGATCTTACTTTTTAACTTTTTTTTTTTATATTTACACTGGCTTTTTTTTTTTTTTTTTTTTTTTTTTATATAACTTTTATTCCTATTCTAAGGAAATGTAAACATCCCTTGTAGTAGAAATAAGAGATGACAGGTCCTCTTTTATAGAGAGATCTGGGGGTCTAGAAGACCCCAAATTACTCCTCCTACCTTTTTTTTTTTTTTTTTTTTGAAAGCAAAAAAATCAAAAATAAATAAATAAGTTTACATCGGTCCTAGACTGGAAGTGAAGTCATGACGTCACTCTGGTCCTCCTAAGATCATAGAGGTGATCAGAGACTATCTGGCCCAATACGTGGCGACCACGGCCGTGCCCAGATGAGGGGAATGTTGGCGTTGTGCTGTTCTGGTATAAAATTATTAGTTGGGGGGGGTGGGGGGGTGTCTATTCTTCTTCTTTGCCTAGCTTAGTAGGAGGATTATCTCAAACCGCATATAATCCACAGAATTTGAAGTGATTTGCTCAACGCACGTTGCAGTTGTCTCTGTAGTGCGTTTACTATATTTTATATATATATATATATATATTTTTTATACTATATCAATATACTATGCTCTAGTTATAATCTTGATGTATAGACCCTCTGAAAAGTATCACTATTATTCACTTTGGATTTTATATATACATTTTCTTAGGTTTTTTTTGGTCACCTCTGTAGTGCGTTTATTTATTTGCACTTTTTAAATAAGCACTTTGCACTTTTTAATTAATGTATCTATGCTTGATTTGGAATTACATTGAATACATTTGCACTTTAAATGGTGGTTTTTAGAATATTTATGTAGTTTTTTTTATCTACTGTTAACATACGGACACTAATTGATGACTATATATTTGTTGGAACCTTTTTAGTGCACAGTTTATGACTGTCTGTTTGAGATAATCCTCCTACTAAGCTAGGCAGAGAATTGAGAAGAATAGACACCCCCCCCCCCCCCAATTAATAATTTTATACCAGAACAGCACGACGCCAACATACCCCTCATCTCTGTACCAAGTGGATATGGTTTGATCCATTTCGGTCGACGCAGCAGTTCTCTAATTTAGTTTCTACCAGTGGTAGCGCAGGAATCATTTTTTATCATCGAGCACGGCCGTGCCCGAAGCATGGCAAGGCCGTGCCCGAAGCGTGGTGGGCGAGGCCGTGCCCATTGCGAGGCTGTGCCCGAAGCGTGGCGAGTGAGGCCGTGCCCATGGCGAGGCTGTGCCCCGAAGCGAGGCTGTGCTCGATGCGAGGCCGCTCCCACAGCGTGGAAAGTGAGGCCGCGCCCACAGCGTGTGCCCGTGCCCGGAGCATGGCAAGTGAGGCCGCGCCCATGGCGAGGCCATGCCCGGAACGCAGCGAATGAGGCCATGCCCATGGCAAGGCTGTGCCCAAATCGTGGCAAGCGCGGCGAGGCTGTGCTTGATGCGAGGCCGCGCCCATGGCGAGGCCATGCCCGGAGCGCGTCGAATGAGGCCATGCCCATGGCAAGGCTGTGCCCAAATCGTGGCAAGCGCGGCGAGGCTGTGCTTGATGCGAGGCCGCACCCGTGGCGAGGCGGTGCACCGGAGCCTGGCGAGTGAGGCCCTGCGCCCATGGCGAGGCCGTGCCCGGAGCGTGGCGAGTGAGGCCGCGCCCAGAGCGTGGCGAGTGAGGCGGCGCCCGTGCCCGAAGTGTGGCGGGCGCAGCATGGTGAGTGAAGCGAGCCCATTAGGGGCCTTGTTACAGGCGCCGTGTACAGCTGACTCACGGGTGTTCAGCTTTGCCTCTTTTCGGCAGCTCCGTTGTGGTTCATACTGTGCAATCCCTGCGCAGTACAGGGGGGGGCATTATCCGCCTGGGGGGACCTTTCTTGGCAGAACACCGGCCCACCAACCTCGTCTCAAGCAGTCTCCCCTCCCCCACGTGGTACTTGCTCGGTGGTTTTTCAGCAGCTCGGTCTCTGGGAGGGAACTGTACCACATGTTCCTCTCACTAACTCCCCCCAAAACACTGCACTGTCCTGGTAAATTTTTCTACATGACTACATGTCCCACCATACCCCTTCATTCTCTTCTGATTGGCTGCTGGTTCTGCTTGGCCAGAGGGAGGAGGAAGAACAAGCAGCGATTAGAGAGAGCCGGCTGCTGACAGGAGGAGGAGGAGGGGGGGAGAGCGGGTTGCAAGTACACAGACCACTCACAGCTGCGGCTCTCCCCTGTCTTGGCACGGCCAATCGGAGACCTGTAGTGGCCCGTGTAGCGGTGGGAGGGGAGGGGGGGATCGCTCAGCTACATTGATATGAATGACAGGGAGGGCCACGCGGGCCCCTGTAGCTAGGAGCGACCCAAGATATTCCACCTGATTGGCTGCTTGTTCTGCTTGGCCAGAGGGAGGGGGGAGGGGGAAGAACATTTAGAGAGGGGGGGGAGCGGATTTCGAGCACACAGACAAACCCGCAGCTGCGCCTCTCCCCTGTCATAGCACAGCCGTCCAGAGACCCGTAGTGGTGGGAGGGGGAGATGGCTCAGCTACGCTGATGACAGGGGAGGCCGCGGCGGGCCCCTGTAGCCAGGATATGACACATGTGGCGAGCTCAAAGGGCCGCCGCTTTGGGCCCCACATTAAAAAAAAATTACTGAGCCCTGGGCAGCTGCCTCTTGTGCCCCGATTTTTAAAGGCCGCCCCCGATTTGCAAGCAAACAGGTCACAGGTGAGAATGGTTACCTTTTTTAATAGCCATTCAAACCATCCTCGCTTGTGATCGGGGGGGGGGAACAAGGGGCAGCTGCCCAGGGCCCAGTCATATTTTTTGTGGGGCCCAAAGCAGCGGCCCTTTCTCAACCCGATTTACAAGCAAACAGGTCACAGGTGAGGATGGTTACCTTTTTTAATAGCCATTCAAACCATCCTCACCTGTGATTTGTTTGCTTGTAATCGGGGGGCACAAGGGGCAACTGCCCAGGGCCCAGTTTTTTTTTTTTTTGTGGGGCCCAAAGCAGCGGCCCTTTGAGCTCGCCATATGTGTAATATCCTGGCTACAGGGGCCCGCGCTGCCTCCCCTGTCATCAGTGTAGCTGATTATTTATTATTATTATTTTTAATATTATACATGATTTATATAGCGGCAGCAGTTGACGCAGCACAATTACAGTACAGATCAATGCAGAAGGGACAGGAGGGCCCTGCCAAGGTCACCGGGGTATGAAAACTTTTGCTTGGGGTCATTTAGGTAGTTTTTTTTGTGTGATTATGATATAAAAAGAGTAAACAGTCGATTGATAATAAATGGCTTCAGCCCCCCGTAGGGTTAATCGGAGGTGGGCATCGCCTGAGGCCAGCGGTCATGCTACGGCCTTCGCTGTGCGGCAGGACTCTCGGTTCAGTGACTCCAGCTGCCAGCGAGGTGTTGCGGCTCCTGTGCAGCTCATTGTGTTCCCCGTCTGCCATGAATGGGATAATAGCGGAAAGGGATCAATAACCTTCCGTCCCGGAGCTCTGACACCCGCTAACCGTCTCATTGTCCCCCTCCCCCCCCCCCACATTCACCCGGGGATGCCGGCCTGGCAGTGAATCGGGATCTGACCCCGGATCGGCTCTGCCCTGTACTGTCCGGGAGTCGGTCCGGCCGAGGATTCTTCTTCTTTTATTTGTCATTTTGAAGTGAAATATCAGAGAGAGAAAAAAATGTATCCAAGTTTTTATATCCGGGGTCTCCAAACTTTCTAATGAAAGGGCCAGTGTACTGTCCTTCAGACTTAAGAGGGGATGGGAGTTGGTGTGAATGGAAGCAATAGTGCCCCATCATTGGTGTCAGTGGGAGGAATAGTGCCCCATCATTGGTGTCAGTGGGAGGAATAGTGCCCCATCATTGGTGTCAGTGGGAGGAATAGTGCCCCATCATAGGTGTCAGTGGGAGGAATAGTGCCCCATCATTGGTGTCAGTGGGAGGAATAGTGCCCCATCATTGGTGTCAGTGGGAGGAATAGTGCCCCATCATAGGTGTCAGTGGGAGGAATAGTGCCCCATCATTGGTGTCATTGGGAGGAATAGTGCCCCATCATTGGTGTCAGTGGGAGGAATAGTGCCCCATCATTGGTGTCAGTGGGAGGAATAGTGCCCCATCATTGGTGTCAGTGGGAGGAATAGTGCCCCATCATTGGTGTCAGTGGGAGGAATAGTGCCCCATCATAGGTGTCAGTGGGAGGAATAGTGCCCCATCATTGGTGTCAGTGGGAGGAATAGTGCCCCATCATTGGTGTCAGTGGGAGGAATAGTGCCCCATCATAGGTGTCAGTGGGAGGAATAGTGCCCCATCATTGGTGTCATTGGGAGGAATAGTGCCCCATCATTGGTGTCAGTGGGAGGAATAGTGCCCCATCATTGGTGTCAGTGGGAGGAATAGTGCCCCATCATTGGTGTCAGTGGGAGGAATAGTGCCCCATCATAGGTGTCAGTGGGAGGAATAGTGCCCCATCATTGGTGTCAGTGGGAGGAATAGTGCCCCATCATTGGTGTCAGTGGGAGGAATAGTGCCCCATCATTGGTGTCAGTGGGAGGAATAGTGCCCCATCATTGGTGTCAGTGGGAGGAATAGTGCCCCATCATAGGTGTCAGTGGGAGGAATAGTGCCCCATCATTGGTGTCAGTGGGAGGAATAGTGCCCCATCATTGGTGTCAGTGGGAGGAATAGTGCCCCATCATAGGTGTCAGTGGGAGGAATAGTGCCCCATCATTGGTGTCATTGGGAGGAATAGTGCCCCATCATTGGTGTCAGTGGGAGGAATAGTGCCCCATCATTGGTGTCAGTGGGAGGAATAGTGCCCCATCATTGGTGTCAGTGGGAGGAATAGTGCCCCATCATAGGTGTCAGTGGGAGGAATAGTGCCCCATCATTGGTGTCAGTGGGAGGAATAGTGCCCCATCATTGGTGTCAGTGGGAGGAATAGTGCCCCATCATTGGTGTCAGTGGGAGGAATAGTGCCCCATCATTGGTGTCAGTGGGAGGAATAGTGCCCCATCATAGGTGTCAGTGGGAGGAATAGTGCCCCATCATTGGTGTCAGTGGGAGGAATAGTGCCCCATCATTGGTGTCAGTGGGAGGAATAGTGCCCCATCATAGGTGTCAGTGGGAGGAATAGTGTCCCATCATTGGTATCAGTGGGAGGAATAGTGCCCCATCATTGGTGTCATTGGGAGGAATAGTGCCCCATCATTGGTGTCAGTGGGAGGAATAGTGCCCCATCATTGGTGTCAGT
The DNA here is from genome assembly GCF_037356315.1 of Lithobates pipiens. Taxonomy (NCBI): domain Eukaryota; kingdom Metazoa; phylum Chordata; class Amphibia; order Anura; family Ranidae; genus Lithobates; species Lithobates pipiens. The sequence continues at coordinate 6,262,129 of NW_027507785.1, read as the reverse complement.
GGGAGGAATAGTGCCCCATCATTGGTATCAGTGGGAGGAATAGTGCCCCATCATTGGTATCAGTGGGAGGAATAGTGCCCCATCATTGGTGTCGGTGGGAGGAATAGTGCCCCATCATTGGTGTCGGTGGGAGGAATAGCGCCCCATCATTGGTGTCAGTGGGAGGAATAGTGCCCCATCATTGGTGTCAGTGGGAGGAATAGTGCCCCATCATTGGTGTCGGTGGGAGGAATAGCGCCCCATCACTGGTGTCAGTGGGAGGAATAGTGCCCCATCATTGGTGTCAGTGGGAGGAATAGTGCCCCATCATTGGTGTCGGTGGGAGGAATAGCGCCCCATCATTGGTGTCAGTGGGAGGAATAGTGCCCCATCATTGGTGTCAGTGGGAGGAATAGTGCCCCATCATTGGTGTCAGTGGGAGGAATAGTGCCCCATCATTGGTGTCGGTGGGAGGAATAGTGCCCCATCATTGGTGTCGGTGGGAGGAATAGTGCCCCATCACTGGTGTCGGTGGGAGGAATAGTGCCCCATCACTGGTGTCGGTGGGAGGAATAGTGCCCCATCACTGGTGTCGGTGGGGGGAATAGTGCCCCATCACTGGTGTCGGTGGGGGGAATAGTGCCCCATCACTGGTGTGGGTGGGGGGAATAGTGCCCCATCATTGGTGTTGGTGGGGGGAATAGTGCCCCATCACTGGTGTCGGTGGGAGGAATAGTGCCCCATCACTGGTGTCGGTGGGGGGAATAGTGCCCCATCATTGGTGTTGGTGGGGGGAATAGTGCCCCATCACTGGTGTCGGTGGGAGGAATAGTGCCCCATCATTGGTGTCAGTGGGAGGAATAGTGCCCCATCATTGGTGTCAGTGGGAGGAATAGTGCCCCATCATTGGTGTCAGTGGGAGGAATAGTGCCCCATCATTGGTGTCAGTGGGAGGAATAGTGCCCCATCATAGGTGTCAGTGGGAGGAATAGTGCCCCATCATTGGTGTCAGTGGGAGGAATAGTGCCCCATCATTGGTGTCAGTGGGAGGAATAGTGCCCCATCATTGGTGTCAGTGGGAGGAATAGTGCCCCATCATTGGTGTCAGTGGGAGGAATAGTGCCCCATCATTGGTGTCAGTGGGAGGAATAGTGCCCCATCATTGGTGTCAGTGGAAGGAATAGTGCCCCATCATTGGTGTCAGTGGGAGGAATAGTGCCCCATCATTGGTGTCAGTGGGAGGAATAGTGCCCCATCATTGGTGTCAGTGGGAGGAATAGTGCCCCATCATTGGTGTCAGTGGGAGGAATAGTGCCCCATCATTGGTGTCAGTGGGAGGAATAGTGCCCCATCATTGGTGTCAGTGGGAGGAATAGTGCCCCATCATTGGTGTCAGTGGGAGGAATAGTGCCCCATCATAGGTGTCAGTGGGAGGAATAGTGCCCCATCATTGGTGTCAGTGGGAGGAATAGTGCCCCATCATTGGTGTCAGTGGGAGGAATAGTGCCCCATCATTGGTGTCAGTGGGAGGAATAGTGCCCCATCATTGGTATCAGTGGGAGGAATAGTGCCCCATCATTGGTATCAGTGGGAGGAATAGTGCCCCATCATTGGTGTCGGTGGGAGGAATAGTGCCCCATCATTGGTGTCGGTGGGAGGAATAGCGCCCCATCATTGGTGTCAGTGGGAGGAATAGTGCCCCATCATTGGTGTCAGTGGGAGGAATAGTGCCCCATCATTGGTGTCGGTGGGAGGAATAGCGCCCCATCACTGGTGTCGGTGGGAGGAATAGTGCCCCATCATTGGTGTCAGTGGGAGGAATAGTGCCCCATCATTGGTGTCGGTGGGAGGAATAGCGCCCCATCATTGGTGTCAGTGGGAGGAATAGTGCCCCATCATTGGTGTCAGTGGGAGGAATAGTGCCCCATCATTGGTGTCAGTGGGAGGAATAGTGCCCCATCATTGGTGTCAGTGGGAGGAATAGTGCCCCATCATTGGTGTCGGTGGGAGGAATAGTGCCCCATCATTGGTGTCGGTGGGAGGAATAGTGCCCCATCACTGGTGTCGGTGGGAGGAATAGTGCCCCATCACTGGTGTGGGTGGGGGGAATAGTGCCCCATCACTGGTGTCGGTGGGGGGAATAGTGCCCCATCACTGGTGTCGGTGGGAGGAATAGTGCCCCATCACTGGTGTCGGTGGGGGGAATAGTGCCCCATCACTGGTGTCGGTGGGGGGAATAGTGCCCCATCATTGGTGTTGGTGGGGGGAATAGTGCCCCATCACTGGTGTCGGTGGGAGGAATAGTGCCCCATCATTGGTGTCAGTGGGAGGAATAGTGCCCCATCATTGGTGTCAGTGGGAGGAATAGTGCCCCATCATTGGTGTCAGTGGGAGGAATAGTGCCCCATCATTGGTGTCAGTGGGAGGAATAGTGCCCCATCATTGGTGTCAGTGGGAGGAATAGTGCCCCATCATTGGTGTCAGTGGGAGGAATAGTGCCCCATCATTGGTGTCAGTGGGAGGAATAGTGCCCCATCATTGGTGTCAGTGGGAGGAATAGTGCCCCATCATAGGTGTCAGTGGGAGGAATAGTGCCCCATCATTGGTGTCAGTGGGAGGAATAGTGCCCCATCATTGGTGTCAGTGGGAGGAATAGTGCCCCATCATTGGTGTCAGTGGGAGGAATAGTGCCCCATCATTGGTGTCAGTGGGAGGAATAGTGCCCCATCATTGGTGTCAGTGGGAGGAATAGTGCCCCATCATTGGTGTCAGTGGAAGGAATAGTGCCCCATCATTGGTGTCAGTGGGAGGAATAGTGCCCCATCATTGGTGTCAGTGGGAGGAATAGTGCCCCATCATTGGTGTCAGTGGGAGGAATAGTGCCCCATCATTGGTGTCAGTGGGAGGAATAGTGCCCCATCATAGGTGTCAGTGGGAGGAATAGTGCCCCATCATTGGTGTCAGTGGGAGGAATAGTGCCCCATCATTGGTGTCAGTGGGAGGAATAGTGCCCCATCATTGGTGTCAGTGGGAGGAATAGTGCCCCATCATTGGTATCAGTGGGAGGAATAGTGCCCCATCATTGGTATCGGTGGGAGGAATAGTGCCCCATCATTGGTGTCGGTGGGAGGAATAGCGCCCCATCATTGGTGTCAGTGGGAGGAATAGTGCCCCATCATTGGTGTCAGTGGGAGGAATAGCGCCCCATCATTGGTGTCGGTGGGAGGAATAGCGCCCCATCACTGGTGTCAGTGGGAGGAATAGTGCCCCATCATTGGTGTCAGTGGGAGGAATAGCGCCCCATCATTGGTGTCGGTGGGAGGAATAGCGCCCCATCACTGGTGTCAGTGGGAGGAATAGTGCCCCATCATTGGTGTCAGTGGGAGGAATAGTGCCCCATCATTGGTGTCAGTGGGAGGAATAGCGCCCCATCATTGGTGTCGGTGGGAGGAATAGCGCCCCATCACTGGTGTCAGTGGGAGGAATAGTGCCCCATCATTGGTGTCAGTGGGAGGAATAGTGCCCCATCATTGGTGTCAGTGGGAGGAATAGTGCCCCATCATTGGTGTCAGTGGGAGGAATAGTGCCCCATCATTGGTGTCAGTGGGAGGAATAGTGCCCCATCATTGGTGTCAGTGGGAGGAATAGTGCCCCATCATTGGTGTCGGTGGGAGGAATAGTGCCCCATCATTGGTGTCGGTGGGAGGAATAGCGCCCCATCATTGGTGTCAGTGGGAGGAATAGTGCCCCATCATTGGTGTCAGTGGGAGGAATAGTGCCCCATCATTGGTGTCAGTGGGAGGAATAGTGCCCCATCATTGGTATCAGTGGGAGGAATAGTGCCCCATCATTGGTGTCAGTGGGAGGAATAGTGCCCCATCATTGGTGTCAGTGGGAGGAATAGTGCCCCATCATTGGTGTCAGTGGGAGGAATAGTGCCCCATCATTGGTGTCGGTGGGAGGAATAGTGCCCCATCACTGGTGTCGGTGGGAGGAATAGTGCCCCATCACTGGTGTCGGTGGGAGGAATAGTGCCCCATCACTGGTGTCGGTGGGGGGAATAGTGCCCCATCATTGGTGTCAGTGGGAGGAATAGTGCCCCATCATTGGTGTCAGTGGGAGGAATAGTGCCCCATCATTGGTGTCAGTGGGAGGAATAGTGCCCCATCATTGGTATCAGTGGGAGGAATAGTGCCCCATCATTGGTGTCAGTGGGAGGAATAGTGCCCCATCATTGGTGTCAGTGGGAGGAATAGTGCCCCATCATTGGTGTCAGTGGGAGGAATAGTGCCCCATCATTGGTGTCGGTGGGAGGAATAGTGCCCCATCACTGGTGTCGGTGGGAGGAATAGTGCCCCATCACTGGTGTCGGTGGGAGGAATAGTGCCCCATCACTGGTGTCGGTGGGGGGAATAGTGCCCCATCACTGGTGTCGGTAATATAGTGCCCCATCACTGGTGTCGGTGGGGGGAATAGTGCCCCATCATTGGTGTTGGTGGGGGGAATAGTGCCCCATCACTGGTGTCGGTGGGAGGAATAGTGCCCCATCACTGGTGTCGGTGGGGGGAATAGTGCCCCATCATTGGTGTTGGTGGGGGGAATAGTGCCCCATCACTGGTGTCGGTGGGGGGAATAGTGCCCCATCACTGGTGTCGGTGGGGGGAATAGTGCCCCATCATTGGTGTCAGTGGGAGGAATAGTGCCCCATCATTGGTGTCAGTGGGAGGAATAGTGCCCCATCATTGGTGTCAGTGGAAGGAATATTGCCCTAAGGGGCAGATACAAGCAAGCAAAGGGCCACAGTTTGAAGACTGCTGATTTATAGGATACAGACATGTTTTTGTGTCTCACGGTCCTGTTCTGTCCACACAGCATCGTCAAGTCTTTACTGCAAGCCGGCGCGGACCCCAACCTCGGAGACGAGTTTTCCAGCGTGTATGAGACGGCCAAGGAGAAGAGTATGCACTCACTGGAAGGTACGCAGTCCTATTCAATCATATCTGTTGTCTAACCGAGACCTGATCAGATCACCGGAGCACCGGGGGCACCAGGGGGACTTCATCCCTTTCTACCATTTCTGGTCTCTGTGTGGGAGCGTGTTCACATGTGGAAATGCACCCGCACTCTGATTACACGCAACAGCCTGCGATTAGCTATGAGAGGCAACCCCATAGAAAGCAATGGGAGGTTGCCAGCTCCTCCTGCCGCTAATAGCAGCCACTCGCTTGTAATCGCTTGGGTACAGTACCAGTCACATGCTGGGTCTGTACACCCGCTGTGCCCATTATGAGGGGTTCCCACCATCCCTGTGCTGAGTTCCCGGGTCTGTACACCCGCTGTGCCCATTATGAGGGGTTCCCACCATCCCTGTGCAGAGTTCCCGGATCTGTACACCTGCTGTGCCCATTATGAGGGGTTCCCGCCATCCCTGTGCTGAGTTCCCGGGTCTGTACACCCGCTGTGCCCATTATGAGGGGTTCCCACCATCCCTGTGCTGAGTTCCCGGGTCTGTACACCCGCTGTGCCCATTATGAGGGGTTCTCACCATCCCTGTGCTGAGTTCCCGGGTCTGTACACCCGCTTTGCCCATTATGAGTGGAGTACAGTCTCTACGTCCTAATGGGTAGTCATAATGGCCTTGTTGACGAGTTGACCAACTCTGATAAGCCTAGCCAAGAATAAGCAAGTGATTGGAAGCGCCCCCCTGCTAACCCAAGAGCCCCAGGCTTGGTATTGGGAGTACGATGTGTATGTCCTGGCATTGGTACCTCCTTGCTGTTGGAGAGGTGGCCAATTCCAAGAAGCCAAGAATAGACTATTGATTGGAAGACCCCCCCCTGCTAACCTGATAGGGCCTCGGCTCGGTATTGGAGTACAGTTTCTACATCCTAATGGGCAGTCCTAATGGCCACTGCCTTGTTGGCAAGCCGGCCAACTCCGATAAGCCTAGCCAAGAATAAGCAAGCGATTTGAAGCGCCCCCCCGCTAACCCATGAGACCCAGCCTTGGTATTGGGAGTACAATGCGTATGTCCTGGCAGTGGCATCTCCTTGCTGTTGCAGAGGTGGCCAATTCCAAGAAGCCAAGTCAAGAATAGAGGAGCAATAGGAAGTGTCCCTCTGCTGACCTGATGGGGCCCGAGCCCGGTATTGGAGTAGAATACAGATGCTACATCCTAATGGAAAGTCTTAGCAATGATACCACCTTGTTGGCGAGCCGGCCAACTCCGAAAAGTCCTGCCAAGAATAGGGGATTGATTGGAAGGACCCACCTGCTAACCTGATAAGACCTGGGCCCGGTATTGGAGTAGAGTAGAATCTCTACATCTTAATGGGCAGTCTTGGCAGTGGCACTGCCTTGTTGTTGGCGAGCCAGCCGGGTTCCATGAAGCCCAGCCAAGGGGAGTGATTGGATGAGCACCATTGCTAACCTGATGGGACCCGGGACCGGTATGCGAGCGGAGTACAGTCTCTATGTCCTAAAGGGAAATCCTGGCAGTGTCACCGCCTTGTTGTTGGTGAGCTGACCAACTCCGAGAAGCCTAGCCAAGAATGAGCGAGAGATTGAAAGCGCCCTTCTGCTAACCCATGTGACCCAGCCTCGGTATTTGGAGTACTATGTGTACGTCCTGCCATTGGCACCTCCTTGCTGTTGGAGAGGCGGACAATTCCAAGAAGCCCAGCCAAAAATAGAGGAGCAATAAGAAGTGTCCCCTCTGCTGACCTGATGGGGCCCAAGCCCCGTATTGGAGCAGAGTACAGTCTCTACATCCTAAAGGGCAATCCTGGCAGTGTCAACACCTTGTTGGCGAGACGACCAACTTCGAGAAGCCTAGCCAATGGAGTAGAATACAGTCTCTATGTCCTTAATGGGCAGTCCTATTGGCCACTGCCTTGTTGGCAAGCCGGCCAACTCCAATATGCCTAGCCAAGAATAAGCGAGCTATTGGAAGCGCCCCCCCTGCTAACCCATGAGACCCAGGCTTGGTATTGGGAGTACTATGTGTACGTCCTGGTTAGCGGCACCTTCTTGCTGTTGCAGAGGCGGCCAATTCCAAGAAGCCTAGCCAAGAATAGAGGATTGATTGGAAGTACCCCTCTGCTGACCTGATGGGGCCCAAGCCCCGTATTGGAGTGGAGTACAGTCTCTACATCCTAATGGGTAGTCATAATGGCCTTGTTGACGAGTCAACCAACTCTGATAAGCCTAGCCAAGAATAAGCGAGTGATTGGAAGCGCCCCCCTGCTAACCCAAGAGCCCCAGGCTTGGTATTGGGAGTACGATGTGTATGTCCTGGCATTGGTACCTCCTTGCTGTTGGAGAGGCGGCCAATTCCAAGAAGCCAAGAATAGACTATTGATTGGAAGGACCCCTCCCTGCTAACCTGATAGGGCCTGGGCTCGGTATTGGAGTACAGTTTCTACATCCTAATGGGCAGTCCTAATGGCCACTGCCTTGTTGGCAAGCCGGCCAACTCCGATAAGCCTAGCCAAGAATAAGCGAGCTATTGGAAGCGCCCCCCCCGCTAACCCATGAGACCCAGGCTTGGTATTGGGAGTACAATGTGTATGTCCTGGCATTGGCACATCTAGTTACTTTTAGTTTTTCAGTTTGTTTGAACTCTGATCACTGTCCTGGCATTGGCACATCCTTGCTGTTGGGAAGGTGGCCAATCCCAAGAAACCCAACCAAGAATAGAGGAGCAATAGGAAGTGTCCCTCTGCTGACCTGATGGGGCCCGAGCCCCGGTATTGGAGTAGAATACAGATGCTACATCCTAATGGAAAGTCTTAGCAATGATACCACCTTGTACCACCGGCCAACTCCGAAAAGTCCTGCCAAGAATAGAGGATTGATTGGAAGGACCCACCTGCTGATCTGATGGGGCCCAAGCCCCGTATTGGAGTGGAGTACAGTCTCTACGTCCTAATGGGTAGACATAATGGCCTTGTTGACGAGTCGACCAACTCTGATAAGCCTAGCCAAGAATAAGCGAGTGAGTGCCCTTCTGCTAACCCAAGAGCCCCAGGCCTGGTATTGGGAGTACGATGTGTATGTCCTGGCATTGGTACCTCCTTGCTGTTGGAGAGGTGGCCAATTCCAAGAAGCCAAGAATAGACTATTGATTGGAAGGACCCCCTGCTAACCTGATAGGGCCTCGGTATTGGAGTACAGTCTCTACATCCTAATGGGCAGTCCTAACGGTGATACCACCTTGTTGTTGGCAGGGCCGGCCAACTCCGGGAAGCCTAGCCAAGAACAGGGGATCGATTTGGAAGGGACCTCCCCTGCTAAACTGATAAGACCCGGGCCCGGTATTGGAGTAGAGTGGAATCTCTACATCCTAATGGGCAGTCCCGCGGTGCCACCACCTTGTTGGCGAGCCGGCCGATTTCCAAGAAGCCCAGTCAGGAATAGGGGGAGTGATTGGAAGGTCTCCCCCCCCCCCCCATTCTGACTTGACAAGGCCCTTCCCCCATCGGTGACCCCCGCCAATTAACAACATATTTCAGAAGTTACAGGTCTCCTTTACCGAAAAAAAAAAGTGCTTTATGGCTTTTCTCCAGCATAATTCCCCACCCCCCCCCCTTCCCATCCCCCGGTATCTCTCATGTCCTCCAGCGACTTCGGAGATTGCGCGTTACTCCATCTTAAAATCCGGCGAGCGAGAAGCATGCGCAATACGGCAGCAAAAGCGATTATTGTCTCTCCCTGTCAGGAGCACTTTGGCTCTTTGTAAATACGGCGAGGAAGAAACACAAAGCGGTTATTATTATGTAAATGTGCGTCTGCCTTCCTTTTTTTTTTTTTTTTTTTTATGATTTCACAGCTTGTTTATTTCAGCGCGGAATAATTTCATTGTTGTCAAGTGCGGCGGCCGTCTATCGCGGAGAGGCCATCTATTTTTCAATCCCGGCTGGAGGATTTTTATTTTTTTTTAAGCGGCCGCCTCTCCGGCTTAATGAGCGTGCCGCTCTCAAAAACGCACGACAGGAACGGCGTCTGCCGATACATCGTTTTTTTTTTTTTACTGCTTTGTGTATGGCGGAATCTGTGGGCATTGAACGCGGTTGGCTATGGTCAGGTGTTGGGGGAAGTCTGCCCACTGCTTCCACCAGGACTGGGGGCTCTTGAGAGGAGGCGCAGGGTGCTGTGATGTTCTCAGGAAGGTATGTACAGCATCCTGCCAACCCCCCCATCACCAGCCATCATCTGCCTGCATTGCATAGAGATGCACAGAGTCCCAGTGGACACATCACTGGGCCTAAAATTAAGGTATGAAATAGAAATGGAAAGGTTGTCAAACGTTATCTTGGTGGTGGTGGTGGGGGAGGGGGGGGGGGATGGACCAGGGAAGGCAAAATATAAGACTTCAGCCCCAAACTACTAAGAGACGTTTGTAAATGTCCTTGTATTTAAGGGGTAAAGTAAAACTTTCACTACTTCTACCATAAAAACTTCACCTCCGGAAAGCAATCGGCAGATCCAGATTTAGAAGTAGCTAAAATCTTGACTTTTCCTCTAAATTCTGAGCTTGGCCCCTCCCCTCCTGCCACTCAAGATGAGTGAGGCTGCCTATTGGATTACATGATCAATAGCAGTCTATGTGAACCTTTTTTTACCCCAAAGGAACCCTTATAAATTCATTGGCGGTCAGTGAAAAAAATGTGGAATGAGAGCAGCCCTTACAGTGGTGGTCAAAATGCAATCCCTACAGATGGCTCAAGAGTGTTGGCTTTATGCAAATGGCTCTGCCAAGTGGCACTGACCCCAGAACTGTGCAACTGGCGCTCTTTCTCTCTACCCTCTCTCGCTCTCTCTCGCTCTCTCTCATGCTCTCTATGCTCTCTCTCTTCGCTCTCTCTCTCTCTCGCTCTCTCCCCCCTCGCTCTCTCTCTCCCCCCTCGCTCTCTCTCTCCCCCCTCGCTCTCTCTCCCCCCCTACCCCCCTCTCGCTCTCTCTCTACCCCCCTCTCTCTCTCTCTCTCTACCCCCCTCTCGCTCTCGCTCTCCCCCCCTCTCGCTCTCCCCCCCTCTCGCTCTCTCTCGCTCTCCCCCCCTCTCGCTCTCTCTCGCTCTCCCCCCCTCTCGCTCTCTCCCCCCTCGCTCTCGCTCTCTCTCTACCCCCCTCTCTCTCTCTCTCTACCCTCTCTCTCTCTCTCTCTACCCCTCTCTCTCTCTCTCTACCCCCCTCTCGCTCTCCCCCCTCTCGCTCTCTCTCGCTCTCCCCCCCTCTCGCTCTCTCTCGCTCTCCCCCCCTCTCGCTCTCTCTCGCTCTCCCCCCTCTCGCTCTCTCTCGCTCTCCCCCCCTCTCGCTCTCTCTCGCTCTCCCCCCTCTCGCTCTCTCCCCCTCTCGCTCTCTCCCCCTCTCCCCCCCTCTCGCTCTCTCCCCCTCTCGCTCTCTCCCGCTCTCCCCCCCTCTCGCTCTCTCCCGCTCTCCCCCCCTCTCGCTCTCTCCCGCTCTCCCCCCTCTCGCTCTCTCTCGCTCTCCCCCCCTCTCGTTCTCTCTCGCTCTCCCCCCCTCTCGTTCTCTCTCGCTCTCCCCCCCTCTCGTTCTCTCTCGCTCTCCCCCCCTCTCGCTCTCTCTCGCTCTCCCCCCCCTCTCGTTCTCTCTCGCTCTCCCCCCCCTCTCGTTCTCTCTCGCTCTCCCCCCCTCTCGTTCTCTCTCGCTCTCCCCCCCTCTCGTTCTCTCTCTCTCCCCCCCCCTCTCGCGCTCTCTCTCGCTCTCCCCCCCTCTCGCGCTCTCTCTCGCTCTCCCCCCTCTCCCCCCCTCTCGCTCTCTCTCTCCCCCCCTCTCTCTCTCTCTCTCTCTCTACCCCCCCTCTCTCTCTCTCTCTCTCTACCCCCCCTCTCTCTCTCTCTCTCTCTACCCCCCCCCCTCTCTCTCTCTCTCTCTCTCTCTCTCCCCCTCCCCCTCTCTCTCTTTCTCTCTACCCCCCTCTCTCTCTTTCTCTCTACCCCCCCCCTCTCTCTCTCTCTCTACCCCCCTCTCTCTCTCTCTCTCTCTCTCTCTACCCCCCTCTCTCTCTCTCTCTACCCCCCTCTCTCTCTCTCTCTACCCCCCTCTCTCTCTCTCTCTCTCTACCCCCCTCTCTCGCTCTCTCTCTACCCCCCTCTCGCTCTCTCTCTACCCCCCTCTCGCTCTCTCTCTACCCCCTCTCGCTCTCTCTCTACCCCCCTCTCGCTCTCTCTCTACCCCCCTCTCGCTCTCTCTCTACCCCTTCTCGCTCTCTCTCGCTCTCTCTCTCGCTCTCCCCCCCTCTCGCTCTCTCGCTCTCCCCCCCTCTCGCTCTCTCTCTCGCTCTCCCCCCCTCTCGCTCTCTCTCTCGCTCTCTCTCGCTCTCCCCCCTCTCGCTCTCTCTCGCTCTCCCCCCTCTCGCTCTCCCCCCTCTCGCTCTCTCTCGCTCTCCCCCCTCTCGCTCTCTCTCGCTCTCCCCCCCTCTCGCTCTCCCCCCCCTCTCGCTCTCTCTCGCTCTCCCCCCTCTCGTTCTCTCTCGCTCTCCCCCCCTCTCGTTCTCTCTCGCTCTCCCCCCCTCTCGCTCTCTCTCGCTCTCCCCCCCTCTCGCTCTCTCTCGCTCTCCCCCCTCTCGCTCTCTCTCGCTCTCCCCCCCCTCTCGCTCTCTCTCGCTCTCCCCCCCTCTCGCTCTCTCTCGCTCTCCCCCCTCTCGCTCGCTCTCTCTCTCCCCCCTCTCGCTCTCTCTCTCCCCCCTCTCTCTACTCCCCCTCTCTCTCTCTCTCTCTACTCCCCCTCTCTCTCTCTCTCTCCTACCCCCTCTCGCTCTCTCTCTACCCCCCTCTCGCTCTCTCTCTACCCCCCTCTCGCTCTCTCTCTACCCCCTTCTCGCTCTCTCTCTCGCTCTCCCCCCCTCTCGCTCTCTCGCTCTCCCCCCCTCTCGCTCTCTCTCTCGCTCTCCCCCCCTCTCGCT
>NW_027507785.1:5993842-6250024 GCF_037356315.1 Lithobates pipiens | reverse complement strand
CGCTGTCGTTCGGCACACAGGCAGAACAGCATTCTGTCTATGCAAACAAGGCAGATCGCCGTTCTGGCTGTAGGGAAGGTGTGGATCCCGAGTTCCTGCAAAGCAGAGACTACAATCCACGTCTTCCCCTAGTAAAACAGGCTCCCCCCCCCCCCCCCCCCCACTGTAAAAAAAAAAAAAAACACTGGCTAGGCACACAGTTAACCCTTCGATCGCCCCTGAGGTTAACCCCTTCCCAGCCAGTGTCATTAGTACAGTGACAGTGCATATTTTTAACACTGATCCACTGTATTAGTGTCACTAGTTAGCGCAATGTCTCAAAAGCGTCAGGTGACCGAATGTCCGCCACAATATGGCAGTCCCGCTTTAAATCGCTGATCTCCACCATTCCTAGTAAAAAATAAATGTAGACGCTGTAACATTTGTACAAGCCAATCAGTGTAAACTTATTGGGATTTTTTTTTTTTTTTTTTTACCAGGAATATGTAGAATAATACATATTGGCCTAAACTGATGAAAAAATTATTTTTATTTATTTATTTTTATTTTATTTTTTACATTTTTTTTTTTTTTTTTTTGCATATTTTTGCGCTATAAACAAAAAACGACCGACAAAGGGGAAAAAAAAAAAAAAGAAGAAAAAAATAAAAATCTACATTTCTGTACTTTCTGCAATAAAACCTATCCGAAAATATAGATTTTTTTTTCTTCTTTTTTTTTCGGTCGTTTTTTATTTATAGCGCAAAAATACGCAGGGGGATCAAATAGCACCAATAGAAATCTCTATTTCTGGGGGGGGGGGGAGGACATCAGTTTTATTGGGTACGACGTCGTACGATCGCGCAATTGACAGTAGCGCAGTGCCGTATCGCAAAAAAAATGGCCTGGTCATGAAAGTGGAGGGGGGGGGGGTGTAAATCTTTCGGAGGTGAAATGGTTAACGTTTCATTTTAATGTGATTTCAGTAATATTCGGATTTCTTTATAATCCCTGGTGATCCTGCCATGGGGAGATCCTGCCATGGGGTGATCCTTCCATGGGGGTGATCCTGCCATGGGGAGATCCTGCCATGGGGAGATCCTGCCATGGGGAGATCCTTCCATGGGGAGATCCTTCCATGGGGAGATCCTGCCAGGGGGTGATCCTGCCATGGGGAGATCCTGCCATGGGGAGATCCTGCCAGGGGGTGATCCTGCCATGGGGAGATCCTGCCATGGGGAGATCCTGCCATGGGGAGATCCTGCCATGGGGAGATCCTGCCATGGGGTGATCCTTCCATGGGGTGATCCTTCCATGGGGTGATTCTTCCATGGGGTAATTCTTTCATGGGAGATCCTTCCATGGGGTGATTCTTCCATGGGGAGATCCTTCCATGGGGAGATCCTTCCATGGGGAGATCCTTCCATGGGGTGATTCTTCCATGGGGGTGATTCTTCCATGGGGTGATTCTTCCATGGGGTGATTCTTCCATGGGGAGATCCTTCCATGGGGGGTGGAGTCCTTGTACAGTAACTTCCTGTTATAGGATGACAACGCTCTCTTGCTGCCTCCAGTTATGCTCCCATGTTGTCACACCCCCCTACCCCACCCCCCACCACACGCACGCACATCTGGTGGAGACTGCAGGCAGCCATGTTGACACCCGTTGCTCAGGCGTGTTCCACCCTTGTCAGGAAGCCGGTGAGGATGAAGCCAGGGCCAGGTCCTGCGGTCTCTGTGAGAGGTAATAAATCCCCGGCATACTTCTAATAAGTTCTGATGCCGGGTCTGCAGGAGTCCTTTAATTGGGGAGGGGGGGCATATATGAGAGTTTGTGTGCGCTCTGCCCCTCCCACTTTCCGGCCGGCCGCCCCCGGCAGGTGTACGTATGCTGTGCACAATGGGCAGAGATGTCCTACACATTCGCGCTAGTTACCATTGATCGCATCCTGCGGTGTGTGCCTGCTGCCTGGCGGCCCGCTGTGCTTCCTGTGATTGGATTCAGCCGTTGGGGGTCATTATGTGCCTGCAGAGGCGTGTAAAGAGCTACAATCATGTCAAGGTGACAGGGGTGGGGGGGGGGGGATCCCATGTCACCTGTATGATGATGATATTGTACTGTCTGCTGTGTGACCACTTATAGCTGATCTATATTTCATCACAAGGGGGAGCTAGAAAGTTCTCGGATCACCGCTCCACCCTAGATAGATATTTCAGTGTTTGATGGATGCTGGGTAAAGGACCCGACCCTTTGTGTACCCCTATGTGGGAACCCCTCATAATGGGCACAGCGGGTGTACAGACCCGGGGACACAGCACAGGGATGGTGGGAACCCTCATAATGGGCACAGCGGGTGTACAGACCCGGGAACTCAGCACAGGGATGGTGAGAACCCCTCATAATGGACACAGAGGATGTACAGACCCGGGAACTCAGCACAGGGATGGTGGGAACCCCTCATAATGGGCACAGCGGGTGTACAGACCCGGGAACTCAGCACAGGGATGGTGAGAACCCCTCATAATGGACACAGAGGATGTACAGACCCGGGAACTCGGCACAGGGATGGTGGGAACCCCTCATAATGGGCACAGAGGGTGTACAGACCCGGGAACTCAGCACAGGGATGGTGAGAACCCCTCATAATGGGCACAGAGGGTGTACAGACCCGAGAACTCGGCACAGGGATGGTGGGAACCCCTCATAATGGGCACAGCGGGTGTACAGACCCGGGAACTCGGCACAGGGATGGTGGGAACCCCTCATAATGGGCACAGCGGGTGTACAGACCCGGGAACTCAGCACAGGGATGGTGGGAACCCCTCATAATGGGCACAGCGGGTGTACAGACCCGGGAACTCGGCACAGGGATGGTGGGAACCCCTCATAATGGGCACAGCGGGTGTACAGACCTGGGAACTCGGCACAGGGATGGTGGGAGCCCCTCATAATGGGCACAGCGGGTGTACAGACCCGGGAACTCGGCACAGGGATGGTGGGAACCCCTCATAATGGGCACAGAGGGTGTACAGACCCGAGAACTCGGCACAGGGATGGTGGGAACCCCTCATAATGGGCACAGCGGGTGTACAGACCCGGGAACTCAGCACAGGGATGGTGGGAACCCCTCATAATGGGCACAGCAGGTGTACAGACCCGGGAACTCGGCACAGGGATGGTGGGAACCCCTCATAATGGGCACAGCGGGTGTACAGACCCGGGAACTCAGCACAGGGATGGTGGGAACCCCTCATAATGGGCACAGTGGGTGTACAGACCCGGGAACTCGGCACAGGGATGGTGGGAACCCCTCATAATGGGCACAGCGGGTGTACAGACCTGGGAACTCGGCACAGGGATGGTGGGAACCCCTCATAATGGGCACAGCGGGTGTACAGACCTGGGAACTCGGCACAGGGATGGTGGGAACCCCTCATAATGGGCACAGCGGGTGTACAGACCCGCGAACTCGGCACAGGGATGGTGGGAACCCCTCATAGTGGGCACAGCGGGTGTACAGACCCGGGAACTCAGCACAGGGATGGTGGGAACCCCTCATAATGGGCACAGCGGGTGTACAGACCCGGTTTGGGCGGAATGACACTTTAATTCTGGTAAGACCATTCACTGGCTATATGACCTGTTTTGGTCGGAGTTCCTCTTTATATAGAGCCTGGAGGAGTGGTGGACGGGCGATGAGGATGATGGGGGTGATCTCTAATAATGGTTTGGTAATAGCCGCCTCCAAGCAAATCGCCCTCCAGATCTATAATATAAAATCTGCCAATTTTCCCATTTATCCTCCCGCCGCACACAATAGAGGGGAGATCTGAGGCCGCGGCCCCCTCATTCTTCATATTCTCGGTTTCATTAACATGTCACCGTCCTGTGTACATGATCTGTGTCCTGCGTGTCTGGCGGGTGACACCGGGGTTAAGAGGCAACACTTCTTGCGCTGTCCTCTGGTGTCAGGGAGCGTTTGACCTGCCGGGTGACGGGTCAGAGTGCAATCGCCCTCCAGGCGGGAGATGTAATGGATTCTTCCACTGCTAATCACCCCATAATGTTCTGTGCGTCCTACCGAGCTGTGTGTGCCAACATTCCAATCAGTCTCTGCACCAGAGGAGCTTACACTCTAATGTCCCCCCACCCAAGTCGCACACCATACTTATTATACATTTATATAGCTCTGACATATACCGCAGCGCTGTACAGAGAACACTGAGCCAGTCACATCAGTCTCTCCTACGTATGTTATAGCGGAGAGGGGGAGGTGTTCTGTAGTTCTACCCCAGGGTGACAACTCTGCTGCTCCAAAGAGTGAGCGTTGTCCCCCCTAGGACAGGAAGTGTGACAGGATCACCAGGTGAAAATAAAAAGGCGGGGGGGGGGGGGGTACGACTGAGAAGACTAATGCAGCCCCCACATGTAAGGACTGGTAGGATACAATGTATCATCTTTGGGTCGGTGATTGGTCTGTTCTCATTCAGTCATGGCTTCCTCCTCTTCTTCTCTCCCTCCTAGTCTTCGTGGTTCGGGAGGACGAGTTCAGCAATCGCCTGAATACTCGGGCCAGCTTCCGTGGCTGCACCGCCCTGCACTACGCCGTCCTGGCCAATGACTACGGCACCGTCCAGGCCCTGCTACAAGGAGGTGAGTCCATGCAGATCTGCAGAGAAGAACACTGACCTCATTAACCACTTCACTGCTGGTCACTCCACAGGGGCCACATATTCTATACAATGCCACATCACAGGGACCACGCATCCTACAATCTGCCACATCACAGGGGCCACGCATCCTACAATCTGCCACATCACAAGGGCCACGCATCCTACAATCTGCCACATCACAAGGGCCACGCATCCTACAATCTGCCACATCACAAGGGCCACGCATCCTACAATCTGTCAGATCACAGGGGCCACGGATCCTACAATCTGCCACATCACAGGGGCCACGCATCCTACAATCTGCCACATCACAGGGGCCACGCATCCTACAATCTGCCACATCACATGTGCCACGCATCCTACAATCTGCCACATCACAGGGGCCACGCATCTTACAATCTGCCACATCACAGGGGCCACGCATCTTACAATCTGCCACATCACAGGGGCCACGCATCTTACAATCTGCCACATCACAGAGGTCACGCATCCTACAATATGCCACGTCACAGGGGCCACGCATCCTACAATCTGTCACGTCACAGGGGCCACGCATCCTACAATCTGTCACGTCACAGGGGCCACGCATCCTACAATCTGCCAAGTCACAGGGGCCACGCATCCTACAATCTGCCACATCACAGGGGCCACGCATCCTACAATCTGCCACATCACAGGGGCCACGCATCCTACAATCTGCCACATCACAGGGCCACGCATCCTACAATCTAGAACAGCAAGGCGTGATGCTACTTCCCCTATACTCCTTGTAACCTGCACCAAGACCACAACTAGACAAGCCGGCAACATGTGCATCCAAATAATGAAAGGTCGGGCACTCTGGTTTTTCTATTGCAAATGTGAAGTTCTTTATTACATATCATATAATATTGGATATCATCCCCATGACTAAGCTCCGTGGGCAGAGTGAAATGCGCTGGTAGCGTGGCCTGGTTGGAGCCCAGGCTGAGGCTGTCATACGCCTTGTTACAGGGTTTTGCAGAGATGTGCGACTTCCAGGAGTGTTTTTTCTCTTTAGTATATACCCATCGGAATACAAAGGGATTTGAGGTATAAGAGAAGCTGATGCATTTCTGCCCTCAGAAGCCATAACTAAAGCCCATAAGGACAGAAACGTGTCAGTTTCTTACAATCTGTTAGATTCTTATTTTAAAGTTTCTCTTCTTTTTTTTTTATCCTATTATTGTGACTGGGGGGGGGATATTTTGATGAATTCAGGGGATTTTTTTGTCAGCGGAGACTTTGCCGTTTGAAGTCTGCAATACGGGTCCTTCACCAGCGCCGTTTCCAGATGCGGTGGACCGTTATCCCACTACTACAGATGGGTCTGCTGCAGCTGGTCCCCATCTTATTTTTGTGAATGGACAGGGGGAGACGAAGGCTCAGACAGCCCCAGGTTGGGGGTGAAGGTTAGGCAGGGTGGAGGAGTAGTTGGGGAGGGGTGGGGGGGGATAGTTAGAGGTTTGGGTCGGTTGTAGTTGGGGTTGTGTGGATTTTGAAGCAAAGGGATGCTTTAATTATTGTACCTGGATTTGGGCTTTTAAGAAGCCTGGGCCCGATCCCGCCATGTCACAGCTATCCCAGGCGGTAGTGTTACTAAGCTACAGGCTTGTGGCGTATGAGCTGCACATTTCTGCACATACCCACATATGCTGCGGGGCACTATATTCCCATCCACCCGAAGCTGCAAGCATTTGTGTGCTCCCATGGGACTCCCAAATACCTGGTTCTTCTTTCTTCTTTCTCCTCCTCCTTTTCTTTCTCCTCTTACTTCTTCTCCTCCTTCTTTCTTTTCTTCTTTCTTCTATTTCTTCTTCTCTTTTTTTTCTTCTCCTTTTCTGTTTTCTTCTTTCTTCTCCTTCTCCTTCTTCTCTTCCTCCTTCTTTTTCTCCTTCTCCTTCTCCTTCTCTTCCTTCTTCTCCTTCTCTTTCTCCTCCTTCTTCTCCTTCTCTTCCTTCTCCGTCTCCTTTCTCTTTCTCCTTCTCCGTCTCTTTCTCCTTCTCCTTCTCTTCTCTTCTCCTTTCTCTTCTTTCTCTTCTCCTCTCTCTCTCTTCTCTCCTTCTCCTTCCTTCTCCTTCTTCTCCTTCTCCTCTCCTTCTCTTCCTTCTTCTCTTCTCCTCCTTCTCCTTCTCCTTCTCCTCTCCTTCTCTTCTCCTTCTTCTCTCCTTCTTCTCCTTCTCCTTCTTCTCCTTCTTCTCCTCTCCCCCTTCTTCTCCTTCTCCTTCTCCTCTCTTCCTTCTCCTTCTTCCTCCTTCTCCTTCTTTCCCTTCTCCTTCCTCTCTCTCTCCCTCCTTCTCTTCCTTCTTCTCCGTCTCCTTCTCTTCCTCCTTCTCTTCCTCCTTCTCTTCCTCCTTCTCTTCCTCCTTCTCTTCCTCCTTCTCCTCTTCTCTTTCTCCTTCTCCTTCTTCTTCTCCTTCTCCTTCTCCTTCTCCTTCTCTTTCTCTTTCTCTTTCTCCTTCTCTTTCTCTTTCTCCTTCTCTTTCTCTTTCTCCTTCTCTTCCTTCTTCTCCTTCTCTTCCTTCTTCTCCTTCTCTTCCTTCCCCTTCCTTCTTCTCCGTCTCCTTCTCTTCCTCCTTCTCCTTCTCTTCCTCCTTTCTCCTTCTCTTCTCTCCTTCCTTCTCTTCCTCCTTCTCTTCCTCATCCTCCTCCTCCTTCTCCTTCTCCTTCTCCTTCTCCTTCTCTTCCTCATCCTCCTTCTCCTCCTCCTTCTCCTTCTCTTTCTCTTCCTTCTCCTCTTTCTCTTCCTTCTTCTCCTTCTCCTTCTCTTCCTTCTCCTTCTCCTTCTCCTTCTCTTCCTCCTTCTCCTTCTCTTCCTTCTTCTCTTTCTCTTCCTTCTTCTCCTTCTCCTTCTCTTCCTTCCTCTCCTTCTCTTCCTTCCTCTCCTTCTCTTCCTTCTTCTCCTTCTCTTCCTTCTTCTCCTTCTCTTCCTTCTTCTCCTTCTCTTCCTTCTTCTCCTTCTCCTCCTTCTTCTCCTTCTTCTCCTTCTCCTTCTCTTCCTTCTTCTCCTTCTCTTCCTTCTTCTCCTTCTCTTCCTTCTTCTCCTCTTTCTTTCTCCTCCTTCTCCTCTTTCTTTCTCCTCCTTCTCCTCCTTCTTCTTCTTCTCTTCCTCCTTCTTCTTCTTCTCTTCCTCCTTCTTCTTCTTCTTCTTCTATTCCTCCTTCTTCTTCTTCTTCTTCTATTCCTCCTTCTTCTTCTTCTTCTTCTTCTTCTATTCCTCCTTCTCTTTCTCCTCCATCCTCCTTCTTCTTCTTCTTCTTCTATTCCTCCTTCTCTTCCTTTTACATTCTCCTTCTCCTCATTTTTCTTCTTCTCTTCCTTCTTCTCCTTCTTCTCTTCCTTCGTCTCCTTCTTCTCTTCCTTCGTCTCCTTCTTCTCTTCCTTCGTCTCCTTCTCCTTCTCTTCCTCCTCCTCCTCCTCCTCCTTCTCCTAAACGTATATTTATTAATATTTTTTAGGGCAGCACATAACAGGGCCGGCGAGGGGGAGGCCATTTAGGAGAAGCTACGTTTTTTGCTTTAAGCAATGTCTTCAACCCTGTCCACCAGAGTTCTGCTCACTGCAAAACCACTCTCCCTCCCTATGTTATGGCGGTAAGGAGAAGAGGCAGTGTTTTGTAGTCCTGATAACCGCTCCATTTACATTCATCTGCCTGCCCGTTGAGCGTCCTAGACCTCCTAGTCAGCGCTTCTTGACACCGGGGGGGGGGGGGCTGTGTCGCAGTGTAAGGATCACCGCACTAGCAGCAGGGGGCATCACAGCCACTATGTGCATCAGGTTCTGGATGCGGGGTCAGGATATTTTTTTTTTTTTTTTTTTTTGTTTTAGGAAAAGGTCAACTTACCCTTGAAGGGTAAAAACAAAAATTCCTTAAATTTAATGCAGGCACCATATGTAAGGACAGATAGGATACAATACATGGCACTTTAGGTGTTGGGTGGAGGGGAAGGTGCGGCATGGCTGAGCGCCTCGCCTATTGTTGTCCTCCTTCCTCTCCACCTGTCCTCCTCCTTCTATCTCTCCTCCCTGAGGCACTTCCATCCTCCTCACAGGCAGCACGCCATTAGCCGGCCACTTAAACAGGCCACCTGGTTTCCTGCGTGGGGGGGGGGGGGGGGGGGGGCCCACGCCCCCAGGGGCCCCTCTGTTATCAATGACTCTTATTGACCTCTACAGGACTTGTGTGTCCAACAAAGTGTCACCTTAACCAGACGCAGAGGGGCCGGTACTCCGAGCCCCCCCCCCCCTTCCATGTATAGGAAAAAAGTGGAGAGTTCCCCTTCTGTCTCCATCCCGAAGAGGAATCCACACCAGTGAAAGTGTCGGAGGATCCGGGGGATCCAAACATGGGGACAGATGGGAGTCGCGGACAGATCCCGGGGGCTGTTTACCTGCTCTTATCTCCTCCATTTGACCCGCGACCGCATCTGATTTCTTGTTGTTGTCGTCTAGACGGGCAGATGTCGGCTGCCACCTGACCGGGGGAGATGAGTTAACCTGGTGTGTGTGTATAGAGCATCAGATCATCAGAACGCACTCCTCTCCTGTCCTATCTCTAGAATCTACAGCTGCTATTATACTCCGATATATAACCTGTGGTGGCCCGGAACAGAAAAATAAATAATACCGCTGTAGCATTGTTTTATATCAATAAAAAAAATAAAAATGTATGTGTACACACAGTATCTTACAAAAGTAAGTACACCCCTCACAATTTTTTTTTTGTAAATCTTTTCTCCTATCTTTTCATGTGACAACACTTAAAGAGGGATTCCACCTACAAAAAAAAAAAAAAATATATTAAATGCCAGCAGCTATAAATACTACAGCTGCTGACTTTTAATAAATGGACACTCACCTGTTCCCAGGGTCCAGCGATGTTGGCAGCCGAGACCGGTCGATCGCTCGGCTGCTGCCGCCGCCATTCTAGGTGATGGAATCAGGAAATGAAGCGTTGCGGTGTTGCGGCTTCACTTCCCGGGTTCCCTACTGCGCATTGCGCGAGTCGGGCAGCGAGCATTGGGAATGGTCCGCGCTGTCTCTGGGAGCCCTGTGTGTCCCCCAGCAGACAGCGCGGCAGGGACAGGAAGCAGCATAGACTGCCATGGGAGAGTCTATGCCCGCAAGTGGGTGCAAATACCAGTCTTTGCCCTTGTACACACGGTCGGAGATTTCGATAACCAAATCCGTCGGAATTACTGACGGATTAATTCCGGAAGAGGTCCGGAAGTGATGTTCCATACACACGGTCGGACTAAGTTGTCGGAAAATCCGATTGTACATAACGTGATGACGTTATTTCGTTACGACGGGACTACGTTCAGGCTAGTAGCCAATAGCTTTGGTCTAGGGATTTTGATCTGAGCATGCGTGGCACTTTGTCCGTCAGAGTACGCTACACATGATCGGAGTATGTCCGATCGGAGCATTTTGTCGGAAAATTTTACCGGCAAGTTGGTCCGTCGGATATTCCGACGGAAACAGTCCGATGCAGACCACACACAGTCGGAATATCCGACAAAACGGTCCGATAGGAAACATTCCGACGGAATCTCCGACCGCGTGTACAAGGGCTTAGACAGGTATCTGCACCCCCCCCCCCCTCCCCCTGAAAGGTGCCAACGGAGGGGGGAGGGTTCCGATGAGCAGAAGTTCCACTTTAGGGTGGAACCCCGCTTTAAGAAATGACACTTGTCTACAATGTAAAGTAGTGAGTGTACAGCTTGTATAACAGTGTAAATTTGCCGTCCCCTCAAAATAACTCAACACACAGCCATTAATGTCTAAAACGCTGGCAGCAAAAGTGAGTACACCCCCTAAGTGAAAAAGGCCAAATTGGGCCCCAAAGTGTCAATATTTTGTGTGGCCGCCATTATTTTGCAGCACTGCTGTAAAATTTTTGTAAACCGCCTATTTTTAAATTTTTTTTTTTGTATTGTGCCATACTTGCCTCCACTGTGCAGTTTGTTTTGCACAGAGTGGCCCCCGGTCCTGCTCTCTGGGGTCCTCCGGTAGTGTCGGTAGCTCCTCCCATGCATCCACGTTGGAGAAGGCTCTCCTAAGGTGCACAACCCCCCCCCAAAGGCGCCCTCCCCAAAGTCCTGCATCTGTGTCCATTCAGTACTCTGGCCCCACCCCCCGGCGCCAGGTCATTGGATTTGATTGACAGCAGCGGGAGCCAATGGCTGTGCAGCTATCAATCAGGACACGAGATGCCAGGTAGAGTTGGTGTGCCCGTTCCTGGTTGGAGGATGACAGTGTTCACGTAAGTAAAACGGGGGGGGGGGGGCTGGGGTGCTGCAGAAGGTTTTTCACCTTTAAAGCGGAGTTCCACCCACTTTTGAGAGGTGGTCTTAAATTAAAGAACACCTCTCCACCCCTCGTTTTTGGCTAGTTAAAATTTTTTTTTTTTTTTACTTCTAACTTACCTTTTTATGAAGTACAGCCTGTACTACTTCCGATCCATCTGGTCCGCGGCACCGGACGTCTTATCCTCTTCTTCAAGTGCTCCTCCCATGTCTTCTGGGACATGTGTGTGTCCCAGAAGACAGCCAGCCATTCGCAAAGCGTTGCGCGTCAGGAAATGGGCAGCGAAGCCGCAAGACTCCAGTGCCTGTTTCCCTTCATTAGAATGGCGGTGCCTGCACCCAATCTGATGGACGGATCGGCCTTGTGGGGACGGCATCGTGGGCTCCCTATACAGGTAAGTGTCCTTGTTTAAAAGTCAGCAGCTACAGTGTTTGTAGCTGCTGACTTTAAAAAAAAAAAAAATTGCGGGTGGAACACCGATTTAATTAATAGAATGCATTAAGGTGAAAAACCGTGAGGGTTTACAACCACTTTAACCCTACTGGGCATGGAGTTCACAGGTTGCCACTGGAGTCCTCTTCCCCTCCCCCATGATGACATCACGGAGCTGGTGGATGTTGGAGACCTTGCGCTCCTCCACCTTACGTCTTAAAGGGCCATTTTTCAAAATCACTGCTCTTGAAAAAACTGCCATTTTTAAAACTTTTTTTTTCATTGATACATGTCCCCTGGGGCAGGACCCGGGTCCCCAAACACATTTTATGACAATAAATTGAATATTGGCCTTTAACCACTTGCCGACCGCCTAACGCCGATGTACGTCGGCAGAATGGCACGGGCAGGCATAAGCACGTACATGTACGTGATTTGCCTCCCGCGGGTCGGGGGCCCGATCGGGCCCCCGCCCGGTGCCTGCGGCGGTCGGTTTTCGTTCGGGAGCGATCCCGGACGAGGGGACGGCCATTCATTCATGGCCACCCCCTCGCGATCGCTCCCGACGAATAGAAATCCCCGGTGACATCACTTCCTCTCCTGTAATGTAAACACAGGAGAGGAAGTGATGTATTCTCTCCTCCGTGTCGGTATTTTTCGTTCCGACACGGAGGAGAGCGGATCAGTGAGTTGCACCAACACATCCCACACACAGTAGAACATGCCAGGCACACTCACACCCCCCCTTTACCCCCCGATCACCCCCCCAATTACCCCTGCCCCCCAGTCACAGTGACACCAATGTCATTTTTTTTTTTTTTTTTTTTTTTTTTTGCATTGGTGTCATTTGTGACTGTAATAACTGTTAGGGCAGTTAGAGTTAGCCCCCTTTAGTTCTAATGTACCCCCCTAACCCCCCCAATAAAGGTTTAACCCCGTGATCACCCCCCGTCGCCAGTGTCACTAAGGCTGGGTTCACATTGCAGCGGTTTATGAGAACGAATGTGATTCGCACCGCACTGCAGTGCAAATCACATCCGATCTCTGTGCGATTCGAGTTCAGCCATTCGCCGCACCCGCCGCACCCGCCACACCCGCCGCACCCGCCGCAAATTCGCACGGGACCCTTTTTTTGGCCCGCAGCAGAATCGGATCGCATGGGTGTTCACACCATGCGATCCGAGTTTGCAGATCGCACTGCGATATGCGAACTGATCTGGGGGTGTCAGTAACATTTCACTGACACTCCCAGCAGTTCGCATAGGGCAGTGTGAACTGCCGCCGGGAGGCATGCGATGCGGGAACCCGCCGCGGATTCGCGGCGTTTCCGCATCGCTCCAGTGTGAACCCAGCCTAATAAGCGATCATTTTTCTGATCGCCGTATTAGTGTCCCAGGTGACGCTAGTTAGGCAGGTAGGTATTTAGGTTCGCCGCAGCTTTTTATAGCGCCAGGGACCCCCATATACTACCGCATAAAGCCCCCTGATTGCCCCCTAGTTAACCCTTTCACCAGTGATCACCATATAACTGTTACAGGTGACGCTGGTTGGTTAGTTATTTTTTTATAGTTTCAGGGCACCCGCCATTTATTACCTAATAAAGGTTTAACCCCCTGATCACCCGGCGGGTGTCATTTGTGACTAATAACTGTTAGGGCAGTTAGGGTTAGCCCCCTTTAGTTCTAAGGTACCCCCCTAACCCCCCCAATAAAGGTTTAACCCCGTGATCACCCCCCGTCGCCAGTGTCACTAAGGCTGGGTTCAGATTGCAGCGGTTTGAGAACGGATGTGATTCGCACTGCAGTGCAAATCACATCCGATCTCTGTGCGATTCGAGTTCAGCCATTCGCCGCACCCGCCACACCCGCCGCACCCGCCGCAAATTCGCACGGGACCCTTTTTTTGGCCCGCAGCAGAATCGGATCGCATGGGTGTTCACACCATGCGATCCGAGTTTGCAGATCGCACTGCGATATGCGAACTGATCTGGGGGTGTCAGTAACATTTCACTGACACTCCCAGCAGTTCGCATAGGGCAGTGTGAACTGCCGCCGGGAGGCATGCGATGCGGGAACCCGCCGCGCATTCGTGGCGTTCCCGCATCGCTCCAGTGTGAACCCAGCCTAATAAGCGATCGTTTTTCTGATCGCTGTATTAGTGTCACAGGTGACGCTAGTTAGGCAAGTAGGTATTTAGGTTCGCCGCAGCTTTTTATAGCGCCAGGGACCCCCATATACTACCGCATAAAGCCCCCTGATTGCCCCCTAGTTAACCCTTTCACCAGTGATCACCATATAACTGTTACAGGTGACGCTGGTTGGTTAGTTATTTTTTTATAGTTTCAGGGCACCCGCCATTTATTACCTAGTCTCACTAGTGTACCCCTAAATTTAGGGGTGTCTACTTTCCAAAATGGGGTCATTTGGGGGGGGTTTGTGCCATCTTGGCATTTTATGGCCTTCAAAACTGTAACGCCCTTAGAAAGCCTGAAGGCGGTGCTTGGTTTTCGGGGCCCCGTACGCGGCTAGGCTCCCAAAAAGTCCCACATATGTGGTATCCCCGTACTCAGGAGAAGCAGCAGAATTTATTTTGGGGTGTCATTTCACATATGCCCATGGCATGCGTGAGCAATATATCATTTAGTGACAACTTTGTGAAAAAAAAAAAAAAAAAAAAAAAAGTTTGTAATTTTCCCGCAACTTGTGGCAAAATATAAAATATTCCATGGACTCAACATGCCTCTCAGCAAATAGCTTGGGGTGTCTACTTTCTAAAATGGGGTCATTTGTGGGGGTTTTGTGCCATCTTGGCATTTTATTGGCCTTCAAAACTGTAATAGGTAGTGAGGAGTGAAGTCAAATATTTACGCCCTTAGAAAGCCTGAAGGCGGTGCTTGGTTTTCGGGGCCCCGTACGCGGCTAGGCTCCCAAAAAGTCCCACATATGTGGTATCCCCGTACTCAGGAGAAGCAGCAGAATTTATTTTGGGGTGTCATTTCACATATGCCCATGGCATGTGTGAGCAATATATCATTTAGTGACAACTTTGTGAAAAAAAAAAAAAAAAAAAAAAGTTTGTAATTTTCCCGCAACTTGTGGCAAAATATAAAATATTCCATGAACTCAACATGCCTCTCAGCAAATAGCTTGGGGTGTCTACTTTCTAAAATGGGGTCATTTGTGGGGGTTTTGTGCCATCTTGGCATTTTATGGCCTTCAAAACTGTAATAGGTAGTGAGAAGTGAACTCAAAAATTTACGCCCTTAGAAAGCCTGAAGGCGGTGCTTGGTTTTCGGGGCCCCGTACGCGGCTAGGCTCCCAAAAAGTCCCACATATGTGGTATCCCCGTACTCAGGAGAAGCAGCAGAATTTATTTTGGGGTGTCATTTCACATACGCCCATAGCATGTGTGAGCAATATATCATTTAGTGACAACTTTGTGTAAAAAAAAAAAAAAAATTTTTTTTTTGTCATTATTCAATCGCTTGAGGCAAAAAAATAAAATATTCAATGGGCTCAACATGCCTCTTATCAATTTCCTTAGGGGGTCTACTTTCCAAAATGGGGTCATTTGGGGGGGTTTTGTACTGCCCTGCCATTTTAGCACCTCAAGAAATGAGATAGGCAGTCGTAAACTAAAAGCTGCGTAAATTCCAGAAAACGTACCTTAGTTTGTAGATGTGACAACTTTTGCGCAAACCAATAAATATACAATTATTGACTTTTTTTTTTACCAAAGACATGTGGCTGAATACATTTTGGCCTAAATGTATGACTAAAATTGAGTTTATTGGATTTTTCTAATAACAAAAAGTAGAAAATATCATTTTTTTTCAAAATTTGCGGTCTTTTTACGTTTATATCGCAAAAAATAAAAATCGCAGAGGCAATCAAATACCATCAAAAGAAAGCTCTATTTGTGGGAAGAAAAGGACGCAAATTTTGTTTGGGTACAACATTGCATGACCGCGCAATTACCAGTTAAAGCAGCGCAGTGCCAAAGTGTAAAAAGACCTCTGGTCATTTACCAGCAAAATGGTCCGGTCTGAAAGTGGTTAAAATTAGCACTTTTGATTTTTCACGTTTACTTCCGATAGACTTTAATGGTGTTCACACAAATTTTTTACCTGATCGCATGTTCTGCTGCAAACCGAACCGGTTGGGGGGGGGGGGGAGATGTTCTGCTCATCTCTAATGATGGAGCAGACGCCGCTAGCTCACCGGCCGGGTGGAGCAGACGCCACTAGCTCACCACTAGCTCACCGGTCGGGTGCAGCAGATGCCACTAGCCCATCTGAAAAAAAAAAACATCGGCAGTCCTGAGACTGGCATAGCGGGTGCTGTCTGGTAGAGGGGGAAAAAAAGAGGACACTCGTCCGCTCTCTTCTCCTTTTAGTTGTTGACCAGCAAGTGATGTTTGGCGTCACTTCTGGGTCCCCGTTGACAGTTTCCCCGGCCATCAAGGCCGGGTAAGAATATAGGGCAGTGAGATATGCATTGCATTACATTCAGTGGAGTATCGGGACACAGCCCATCCCCAATGACAGTAAAAAGCCAATAAAAATGTCTCTCTACCATGGGACCGGCACACACCGATCGTTTTTGAGGAGGAGATTGCGGTAACAGCTCGTTACCGCCTACAGTGTACCCCAATCACACTGATTGCCCCCTCCAGTAATAAAGAGTACCTGTCACCAGCCCATCTGAGTACCAGAGTACCTGTCACCAGCCCATCTGAGTACCAGAGTACCTGTCACCAGCCCATCTGAGTACCAGAGTACCTGTCACCAGCCCATCTGAGTACCAGAGTACCTGTCACCAGCCCATCTGAGTACCAGAGTACCTGTCACCAGCCCATCTGAGTACCAGAGTACCTGTCACCAGCCCATCTGAGTACCAGAGTACCTGTCACCAGCCCATCTGAGTACCAGAGTACCTGTCACCAGCCCATCTGAGTACCAGAGTACCTGTCACCAGCCCATCTGAGTACCAGAGTACCTGTCACCAGCCCATCTGAGTACCAGAGTACCTGTCACCAGCCCATCTGAGTACCAGAGTACCTGTCACCAGCCCATCTGAGTACCAGAGTACCTGTCACCAGCCCATCTGAGTACCAGAGTACCTGTCACAAGCCCATCTGAGTACCAGAGTACCTGTCACCAGCCCATCTGAGTACCAGAGTACCTATCACCAGCCCATTTGAGTACCAGAGTACCTGTCACCAGCCCATCTGAGTACCAGAGTACCTATCACCAGCCCATTTGAGTACCTGTCACCAGCCCATCAGAGTACTCGAGCACCTATCTGCAGCCCATGCCTCATAGAATATATGTTGGGGTATTTGCTTTCCAAAATGTGGTAATTTTGTGGGTAATTCCACTGTCCTGGTGCTCAAGGACCTTCAAAAATGCGATGGGTAGGAATGAAATGAGATGTGTAATTCATGCTCCTAGAACGCCTGAAGATACTACTTCAATGTTGGGCCTCTGTATGTGGCCAGGCTGCATAAAAGTCTGTGGTATCGCCGGGGAGAGTAGCAGAATTTTATTTCGGGGTGTAATTTTTGCTATATACATGCTATGTGTTAGAAATATCTTATAAATTGACAACTTTGTGTAAAAAAGAAAAAAAAATGCATTTTCATTTTTTTTCCACATTTTCCAAAAACTTCTGGAAAAAAATCAACTGTTCAAAAGACCCATTGTGCCTCATAGATTATATGTTGGGGTGTTTGCTTTCCAAAATGGGGTCCTTTTGTGGGCAATTCCATTGGCCTGGGGCTCCAGGGCCTTCAAAAATTTAATAGGTGGCTGAGAAATGAGATGTGTCATTTATGCTCGTAGAACATCTGAAGGTACTACTTGAATTTTGGGCCTTTGTATGTGGCCAGGCTGTGTAAAAGTCTCACACATAGTATTGCCGTACTCAGGAGGAGTAGAGGAATGTATTTTGGGGTGTAATTTGTTGTATGCATATGCTGTTTGTGAGAAATAACCTGTTAATATGACAAAAAAAATTGTGGGAAAAAATTAAAACTTAAAAAAACTCACCATGCTACTTAATACCTTGGAATGTCTACTTTCTAAAAAGGGGTCATTTGGGGGGTATTTGTACATTCCTGACTTGTTAGTGTCTCAAGAAATGAGGTACACATTATGTACTGAAGGCCTGATCAGATGTGATCAATATTCAGTGATTGGCACCATAGTTTGTAGACTCTATAACTTTCAAAAAGACCAAATAATATCCACTAATTTGGGTTATTTTTTACCAAAGATATGTAGCAGTATAAATTTTGGCCAAAATGTATGAAGAAAAATTACTAATTAGCAAAATTTTACGACGGAAACAAAGAAAAAGGCATTTTTTTTCACTAAATTTACGGTCTTTTTTTATTTATAGCACAAAAAATAAAAAATAAACACTAGTGATTAAATACCACCAAAAAAAAGCTATATTTGTGTGAGAAAAAAAAAGATGCAAATTTCATAGGGGTACAGTGTTGCATGACTGAGTAATTGTCATTCAAAGTGTGAGAGCGCTAAAAGCTGCTACTTGGTCTGGGCAGGAAGGGCATGTAAGTGCCCGGTATTGAAGTGGTTAAGGTTTGACATATTGGGTATCCATTTACTCGATCCAACCCCAGCTTTTATATTTGACCAAATATTTGGGTAATGTATATTGCGTTCTTTTGCCTGCTAAAATTAACTTTTAATGTGTTTTTTGGTCTTTTATTTTTATTTTATTTTTTTATCGGTTATATCATGTGACATAAATTCCAACTAGCACTATTTTATTCTCCAGGGTGTCTGCCTTCAGAGAATATATTTAATGTTTGGGGTTTTTTATGTGATCTTCAGGCCTCAAATGATTTTCTTTTAAACGTGTGCAAAAAAAAAAAAAACAGCTCTGGCTGTGAAAGGTTTAAAGGATCAGTTCGCCTTCGGGAACACGTTACATCCTCCAGCTGTATAGTTTGAGTTAAAAAAATAAAAATAAAAATCTGGCTCCTAACTTTTATAGCTGGCTCCTAGATTCAAAGAAAATTTGTCAAGCCCTGTTCTATAATATTATTATGAAATTATTTTTATACATATACACTATAAAATATATATTTTAATATAATTTCATGGATACATTTACAAGAAATATATACATATATTATTATTATTATTATTATTATTATTATTATTATTTTTTTTTTTTTTTTTATATATATATATTATATTCTAGTTTAGTTTATTATTATTATATATATATTTTTTAATATATATATATATATATATATATATATATATATATATATATATATATATATACACACACACACACATTATTATTATTATTATTATTTTTTTTTTTATATATATATATATATTATATTCTAGTTTAGTTTATTATTATTATATATTTTTTTTTTAATATATATATATATATATACACACACACACACACACACACACACACACACACACACACACACACACACTTGTGCTCATAAGTTTACATACCCTGGCAGAATTTGATTTCTTGGCCATTTTTCATATGAATAAGACAAAAACTTTTCTTCCACTCATGATCAGTGTTTGGCTGAAGCCATTTATTATCACTAAACTGTGTTTACTTTTTTTAAATCATGACAAAGGAAACGACCCAAACTGACCCCGATCAAAAGTTTACATACCCCGGTGATTTTGGGCTGATAACATGCACACAAGTTGACCCAAAGGGGGTTTGAATTGGCTATTAAAGGTAACCATTCTCACCTGTGATCCGTTTGCTTGTAATTAGTGTGTATAAAAGATCAATGAGTTTCTGGACTCCTGATAGACCCTTGCATCTTTCATCCAGTGCTGCACTGATGTTTCTGGATTCTGAGTCATGGGGAAAACAAAAGAGTTGTCAAAGGATCTGCGGGAAAAGGTAGTTAATCTGTATAAAACAGGAAAGGGATATAACAAGATATCCAAGGAATGGAGAATTCCAATCAGCAGTGTTCAAATAATCAAGAAGTGGAAAATGAGGGGTTCTGTTGAAACCAAACCACGGTCAGGTAGACCAACTAAAATTTCAGCCACAACTGTCAGTAAAATTGTTTGGGATGCAAAGAAAAACCCATAAATAACTTCAGGTGTAATACAGGGCTCTCTGAAAACGTGTGGTATGGCTGTTTCAAGATGCACAATAAGGAGGCAGTTGAAGAAAGATGGGCTGCATGGTCGAGTCGCCTGAAGAAAGCCATTACTACGCAAATGCCACAAAGTATCCGGCTTACAATACACCAAACAGCACAGAAACGAGCCTCAAACCTTCTGCCACAAAGGCATTTGGAGTGATGAGACCAAAATTTAGATATTTGGCCACAACCATAAACGCTACATTTGGAGAGGAGTCAACAAGGCCTATGATGAAAGGTCCACCATCCCTACTGTGAAACACGGAGGTGGGTCGCTGATGTTTTGGAGATGTGTGAGCTACAAAGGCCACAGGAGATTTAGTCACAATTGACGGCAAGACGAATGCAGTATGTTATCAAAAAAACACTGGAGGAACATTGGCATTCATCAGCCAAGAAGCTGCGCATGGGACGTACTTGGACATTCCAACATGACAAAGATCCAAAACACAAGGCCAAGTTGACCCGTCATTGGCTTCAGCAGAATAAAGTGAAGGTTCTGGAGTGGCCATCTCAGTCTCCTGACCTCAATATCATTGAGCCCCTCTGGGGAGATCTCAGACGTGCCGTTCGTGGAAGACAGCCCAAGAATTTCCAGGAACTGGAGACTTTTTTTCCTCAAGAGGAACCGGGCAGCTTTACCATCTGAGAAGATAAAGAGCCTCATCCACAAATACCACCAAAGACTTCAACACTCTCATTGATGTTAAAGGGGGCAATAGACGGTATTAAGAACTGGGGTATGTAAACTGTTGATCGGGGGTCATTTGGGTAGTTTCTGTCAGCATTACTGGTCAGCATTTCGGGCGCTCACCCCTCCTCCACTCACGCTAAAACCTTTCGCAGCGGCTGGTTAGCGCTCTTCTTCTACTTGCAATTAATTCATTTTTTTTATTTCTTTTTAACTAAAGGCTTCCAGTGATGCTTTTTATTATGGGATGGAATATCTGTGAAATCCCCCCCCCCCCCCCCAACAGAAGACACTTAACTCCTGGATAACCGCGCCAGGCTCTCATAATCCGCGGCGCCCAAGGATACGGGAGACCTGTGACGCCAGACCTTAGCCGCTCCTATTGACGGCGGCCCTAGAAGCCACGAAACTCCATGACAAATTGTTAAGCGGACGGAGTTAATAAAATTTGAGTAATGTGGGGCTGTCACCGCCATAAACTTTTTTTTTTTTCCAATAGCCGAGACAGAAACATATTTCCCCAATGAGTGACCTTCCCGCAGCTGCGCTGCTCGGCCACAGCGACATTTATCAAATATTATAAGGCAGGGCGGCTAATGATCGGCGTTGGGGAGGGATGTGTACAGCCCGGGGTGCGGACCAGGTGCCACCACCCCCCTCCTCTTCTTCTCCTTCCTCGCTCGCACTGTGGGTGGTGACAAATTGCCCAGTCTATTAAGGGGTCTTAAGGTTGTAGCCCCTTCGGCACGGGGACAAAAGGCAGTCTGATCTTTTCAGAGGAACCCGCTGAGCCTTGCCGTATCAAAGGAGGCTTTTGTCTTCGGCCGGGGGGGGGGGGGGTCACGGGCGGCAGCGGCCGAAATGTGACGGAGCGTAGCTGACCGACCCACACACGTTACAACCAGGTCGGAGCAGTTCCTCATTATCCGTTTAAAAGAGAAAAAAAAAATTCAACTACATTGGGACTTACTGCTACTACAGTATCTCACAAAAGTAAGTACACCCCTCACATTTTCGTAAATCTTTTCTTCTATCTTTTCATGTGACAACACTGAAGAAATGACACTTGTCTACAATGTAAAGTAGTGAGTGTACAGCTTGTATAACGGTGCAAATTTGCCGTCCCCTCAAAATAACTCCACACACAGCCAATTAATGTCTAAAGCTCTGGCAATAAAAGTCAGTACACCCCCTAAGTGAAAATGTCCACTTACACCCCTAAGTGAAAATGTCCACATTGGGCCCAATTAGCCATTTTCCTTCCCTCCTCTCTGAGGAGCTGGAAAAAAAAAATTCTTGCTCCTCATAAAGATGGCTTAGGCCAGTGATGGCAAACCTCGGCACTCCAGATGTTTTGGAACTACATTTCCCATGATGCTCTGGCACTCTACAGTGTAGTTGAGCATCATGGGAAATGTAGTTCCAAAACATCTGGGGTGCCAAGGTTCGCCATCACTGGCCTAGGCTATAAGAAGATTGCCAAGACTCTGAAACGGAGCTGCGGCACGGTGGCCGAGACCATACAGCGGTATAACAGGACAGGTTCCACTCAGAACAGGCCTCGCCATGGTCCACCAAAGAAGTTGAGGTCACGTGCTCAGCGTCATATCCAGAGGTTGTCTTTGGGAAATAGACATATGAGTGCTGCCAGCATTGCTGCAGAGGTTGTAGGGGTGGGGTGGGGGGGTCAGCCTGTCAGTGCTCAGACCATACGCCTCACACTGCATCAAATTGGTCTGCATGGCTGTCGTCCCAGAAGGAAGCCTCTTCTAAAGATGATGCACAAGAAAGACCACAAACAGTTTGCTGAAGACAAGCAGACTAAGGACTTGGATTACTGGAACCATGTCCTGTGGTCTGATGAGACCAAGATAAACGTATTTGGTGTCAGATGGTGACAAGCGTGTGTGGGGGCAACCAGGTGAGGAGGACAAAGACAAGTGTGTCTTGTCTACAGTCAGGCATGGTGGTGGGAGTGTCATGGTCTGGGGCTGCATGAGTGCTGCCGGCACTGGGGGGCTACAGATCATTGAGGGGACCATGAATGCCAACGTGTACTGTGACATACTGAAGCAGAGCATGATCCCCTCCCTTCAGAGACTGGACCGCAGGGCAGTATTCCAGCATGATAACCACCCCAAACACACCTCCAAGACCACCACTGCCTTGCTAAAGAAGCTGAGGGTAAAGGTGATGGACTGGCCAAGCATGTCTCCAGACCTAAACCCTATTGATCATCTGTGGGACATCCTCAAACGGAAGGTGGAGGAGCGCAAGGTCTCCAACATCCACCAGCTCTGTGATGTCATCATGGGGGAGGGGAAGAGGACTCCAGTGGTGACCTGTGAAGCTCTGGTGACCTCCATGCCCAAGAGGGTTAAGGCAGTGCTGGAAAATAATGGTGGCCACACAAAATATTGACACTTTGGGGCCCAATTTGGACATTTTCACTTAGGGGTGTACTCACTTTTGTTGCCAGCGGTTTAGACATTAATGGCTGTGTGTTGAGTTATTTGGAGGGGACAGGAAATGTACACTGTTATACAAGCTGCACACTCACTACTTTACATTGTAGACAAGTGTCATTTCTTCAGTGTTGTCACATGAAAAGATAGAAGAAAAAATTTTCACAAAAATGTGAGGGGTGTACTCATTTTTGTGAGATACCGTATATGCAACGTTGCGTTGCTGCTTTTGTGTAGCCGGCGATTTGCTAATTATTCTGACAAATTTTAGTAGCCTTTTGTCTCCCGTTCGTGGCGCATGCACACAAAAAACAAAACAAGCGCAGTTGAAGATTTCCGTTTTTCCAATTTTGTTTCCCAGAAAAAGAAAAAATGTGTTTGTTTCTGCACTAATGTTTAATGAGCGATCTCACACATCGTTTTACGAGTTATTTTGTTGCGCCTCGCGGCGTGTTTTTAATGCGGTTTAATTTAGCGGCAATTTTTAAAAAGCTCCTCCTTTACACTGAACGACCAGAAAAAATAAAAAAATAAAAGGATGGGGCTTTTTATTGAACATTATATGATCCGGATATATCAGCGGCTCTCTTTTGCTGGT
This sequence comes from Lithobates pipiens, assembly GCF_037356315.1. NCBI lineage: Eukaryota > Metazoa > Chordata > Amphibia > Anura > Ranidae > Lithobates > Lithobates pipiens. The sequence continues at coordinate 6,226,683 of NW_027507785.1, read as the reverse complement.
CTGATTGCCGCACGTAAATCACTCAGGAATAACAATCGATCTCACGCGTTTAATGCGATCGTTTAAGACTAAACGCTGCTACACGCCCCATTGCCTCCGTTGTGCGTGGAAGGATTGTTGATCATAGTGATTATTAGTGGACAACCCCGGAAAAATTTTTTAGTGGCACGGTCGCGCTACCGAAAATCACCTATTTGCACCCAGTTGGCAGTCTCCTGGACAGGGTTAAAAAAAAAATGAAGATTTCCAGCAGGATGTATACCATCGTACTGAAAATGTATTCAAAGAATTGCTTAGTAGAGATGGACCCTCCTGTCCGGTTCGCACCAGAACTCCCGAAGAGGGCAAAAAGTTCTAACCCAAACGGGCGAAACCATATTAAAGTCTATGGGACCCAAAAAGTATATAAGTTTTTATATTGACCATAAAAAGGGTATGGGGGGGGGGGGGTGCACGGGTACTGCCCTGGGGGACATGTATCAATGCAAAATGTTTTTTTTGCGATTTTAATGATGAAAAATTCATTTAAATATAGTGGGGGGGGGTCCCCTTAGTCTTCTGTAAAGTGGCGCACCATGTATAGAACCTACTGCCAGCAAAACTGAAATTTCTAAAGGGGGGGGGGCACGGGTACTGCCCTGGGGGACATGTATCAATGCAAAATATGTTTTTTGTGATTTTAATGACGAAAAATTCCTTTAAATATAGTGGGGGGTCCCCTTAGTCTTCCTGTAAAGTGGCGCACCATGTATGGAACCTACTGCAGCAAAATTTCTAAAGGGAAAAAATAATGAATGAAAATGCATTTAAATTGCCAGCAATACCAAAATGTAAAAAAAAATAAAAGGTGTGGGGTCCCCCACCCCTAGGATCCATACTAGATCGTTATTCGAGCACGCAGATTGGCAGGCCCAGAAGGGAGGGAGGGGGATTGAATGTTCCCCCCCCCCCCCCTAATTCTGATCCATAGCAGGCCGCATGCCTGAAAATGGGGATGGCAGTGCTCCAGGCCGGGTTCTGCTCCCCCCCAACCCCAAAACACCTTGTCCCTATGTTGATGAGAACAAGGGCCTTTTCTCGACAACCTGGGCTGTGGTTATTGGGGGCCGCGGGCAGGGGCTTTTCGAATTTGGAGGCCCCTTTAACGAGGGTTCCCCGGATCCTAAACCCCACCCCCCCCCCCCCGTATGTGTAAAAATTAAATAAAAGCAGGACGCAGTTTTTGAAAATTCCTTTATTAAAAATAAAATTGTGTCCCCCGATGTAGATTCATTGTCAATCACAACGCCCGCCGCCTCCGCCGCCAGACCCAAAAAATATTCCACCGTCAGCTAAGGCAAACCGCCGAATACCTGTCTTGCCATTTTCACGGTTCTGATATAGGTAATGGCAAAGCTACCTGGTGACATCACCTGGTGACACCGCCCCCCTTGTGACATCACCCGATCCAGCATGCTCCGGTCGGTGACTTCACCGGGTGTCTTCGCCCCTTATCTTTGCCTTCCTGGATGGCATTTTTTTTTTTGGGGGGGCGGTGGCGGTGGGCATCGTGATTGATGATTGATCTACATTGGCAGACATTGTGTGTTTTTTTTTTTTTTTTTGTTTGTTTTTTAATAAAGGAACTGTGTCTGTGTTTTTATTACTTTTTTACATCTTTTTGGTGAATGGGTAGGAGTACTATGTACACCATACTTATTCACATAGGGGGACCAAGATCAGGGGGTCTCCTTGTTTAAGGGGGCTTCCAGATTGCAATAACTCCCCCCCCTACACCTGTAGACCCTCGCAACCACAGCCCTGGGGTTGAGGAGAAGAGGCCCTTGTCCCCGTAAAACATGGGGACAAGGTGCTTTTGGATAGGGAAGCGCAGAGTCCCCTTCTCCCCAAAGCACCCCCCATGTTGAGGGCATGTGGCCTGGTATGAATGAGGAGGGGGGGCACTCGCTCATGCCTTCCCCCTTTCCTGGCCTGCCAGGTTGCATACTCAGATAAGGGTCTAGTATGGATTTTGGGGGGGACCCCATGCCTGTTTTTTTTTTTTTTTGCCGTGGGGTCCCCTTAAAAATCCATACCAGACCCCTGCTACACTGACTCGTTTTGGTAGCACGACATCTGGTTCACAGCCTACTAACCCCCAGCAATGCCAGCGATGTTAACATGAACCCCACCACGTCCATATCAATCCACAGGAGCAATTGTTTCTGGAAGGTCGTAAAGGTCACCTTGGACCATATAGCATGGAGGAAACTCAGCCGCCGCTCCCCTTCTGCACTGACACGTTTTGGTTGCACCACATCTGGATCATGTTCTACTAACCCCCCCCCCATGAATGTAAAAAGCCACGACACGTCCATATCCCCCCTCCCCATTCCGCAGGAGCGATTGTTTCTGGAAGGTCGGAGAGGTCACCTTGGGCCATGTAGTATGGAAGAAACTCAGCTGCCACTCCGCTTCTGCACTGACACGTTTTGGTTGCACCACATCTGGTTTACAGCCTACTGACCCCCAGCAGTGCCAGTGGTGTTAACGTGAGCCCCACTACATCCATAGACCCCCCCACCCTCCCTCCGCAGGAGCGATTTGTTTCTGGAAGGTCGGAAAGGTCACCGTGTAATATGGAAGAAACTCGGCTGCCGCTCCCCTTCTGCCTGACGCGTTTTAGGTTGCACCACATCTGGATCACGTTCTATTGACCCCCATGAATGTAAAAGCCATGACACGTCCATTTTCCCCTCCACAGGAGCGATTGTTTCTGGAAGGTTGGAAAGGTCACCTTGGGCCATGTAGCATGGAAGAAACTCAGCCGCCCATCCCCTTCTGCACTGACACGTTTTGGTTGCACCAGATCTGGATTATGTTCTTCTAACCCCCGGTGAACGTAAAAAGCCACAACACGTCCATATCCCCCCATCCCCACACACCCCCCTCCCACAGGAGAAATTTTGTTTTTGGAGGGTTGGAAAAGTCACCCCTCTGCCGGCAGCGTAGTGTCAGTAAGAGGGTGGCCGCCGCTCCCCTGCTGTTGCACCACATCCAATTCACTTTTTACTAATCCCCTACAATGTTAGCAATGTAAACATTCAGCACCACCACGTCCATATCCCCCCCACCCCCCACAGGAGCGATTGTTTTCAGGGGGTCCAAAAAGTAACCCATGGTCACGTAGCATCAGAGAGAGTGGCCGCCGCTCCTCTGCTGCATTGACACGTTTCGGTTGCACCACATCTGGATCACAGCCCGCTAACCCCCAGCAGTGGCGGTGATGTAAACATCAGCACTACGCCCGCGTCGCCCCCTGCCACACGGAACGATTGTTTCTGGAGGGTCGGAAAAGCGCCCCCCCCCCCCCCAGAAGACTATTGTCAGAGAGAGTGGCCCCTACTCCCCTGCTGCATTGACACATTTTGGTTGCACCACATCTGGATCACAGCCCACTACCCCCCCCCCCCCCGTGAATGTAGAAAGCAGCGTTGCGGCCAGAGGAGCGATCGTTTCTGGAGGGTGGGAAAGCTCCCCTAGGCCTGGTAATATCAGAGAGAGTGGCCGCCGCTCCTCTGCTGCACTGACACGTTTCGGCTGCACCACATCCGGATCACTAATCCCCAGCAATGGCAGTGATGTAAACATGAGCCCCACCACATCCATATCACCCCCCTCCCCCTCCATAGGAGCGATTGTTTCTGGAGGGTCGGAAAAGGTTGCCGAACCCCCCCCCCCCCCTCCGGCAGTGTATTGTCAGAGAGAGTGGCCGCTGCTCCCCTGCTTACTGACACGTTTTGGTGGCACCACATCTGGATCACAGCCCGCTAACCCCCAGCAGTGGCGGTGATGTAAACATCAGCAATACGCCCACGTCACCCCATTCCACAGGAGTGATTGTTTCTGGAGGGTCGGAAAAGGGCCCCCCCCCTTACCCGGCAGAGTATTGTCAAAGCGAGTGGCCGCCACTCCCCTGCTGCACTGACACGTTTTGGTGGCACCACATCTGGATCACAGCCTACTAAACCCCTCCCCCCCCCCGTGAATGTAGAAAGCAGCGTCTCGTCCGGAGGAGCGATCGTTTCTGGAGGGTGGGAAAGGTCGCCCCAGGCCTGGTAATATCAGAGAGAGTGGCTGCCGCTCCTCTGCCACACTGACACGTTTCGACTGCACCACATCCGGATCACTAACCCCCAGCAATGCCAGTGATGTAAACATGAACCCCACCACATCCATATCACCCCCCCCCCTCCATAGGAGCGATTTGTTTCTGGAGGGTCGGAAAAGGTCGCCCCCCCCCCCCCGGCAGCGCGTTGACAGAGAGAGTGGCCGCCGCTCCCCTGCTGCACTGACACGTTTTGGTGGTACCACATCTGGATCACAGCCTGCTAACCCCCTGTGAAATGTAGAAAGCAGCGTCTCGTCCGGAGGAGCGATGGTTTTCTGGAGGGTGGGAAAGGTCGCCTCGGGGCACGTAGCATGGAAGTAGCTCAGCCGCCGCTCTCCTCCTGCGCTGACACCTTTTTTTTTTATTTATGAAGGTGTAATATCTGATTGCTCCTCCGACTCGGGGAAATCGATCAGCCCTCAGCAGTCAGGTTCTATCAATTATTGCTGCAATTAGTCACGTCGGCGCCGCCATTAACAGGGGGATTAAGCTAATATTGGAGCTCGGCATCGATTGATCGCGGAGAAGAGCGGCGGCTCTCGGCGAGGAGAGGACAGATCACCGGGCCCCTGGGCTGTCATCAGGCCGCGGCCGGGGAGAAGTTAACACGAGCGCGGCCCCTGCTAAACTATCCGTCTTGTCAGCCGGGGGCCGGGCCGGGGTCGTGGCGGCAGAGCTCCGCAATCAATGGCTTTATTTCCTGTCCACTTTATGTGCCACACAAGGCTGGAGGGGCGGGGGCGGGGGGGGGGGGGGGGGGAAGGAGCCGCTCCTTAACCCCGCGCTCGCCGGATGGGGCTCCGGGCATTGAAGCCGTTGCACAAAATGTTAAAGCCAAACTCCAGAAGAGGTACATTGTATGACAGGTTCTCTTTTTTTTTTTTTCTTTGTGACCCCCACTGGGGAGGATTCACTTGACTTCCTGTCCCGGTGACACCCATATAAAGAAATAAGGGAGCGGTAGTCACCAGGACAGGAAATCGCAGACAGCTCTAACCTTTCCTCACTCTGCTACAGATGTGTTTTTGTGTGTGTGTGTGTGTCCCGGTTAGAGAGATTTCTCATGACTTCCTGTTCTTGCAGGAAGTGACGGGAAACTTCTCTAATAGGGAATGCAGTAAAAACCTTAAAAAAAAAAAAAAAAAAAAAGGGGGGGGGGGGAAATCTTCAGATGGGGGTCACCTTCTATGGTAACAACTAAGATTTTGGTATTCCTCTCACTTCCTGTTGTGTCACCGGGGCGGGAAGTGAAGAAAAATCTCAGTGGGGAATAAGAAAAAAAATGGAAAACTTGCCGGGTTTGTCTGTGTCCCGGTTAGAGAGATTTCCCATGACTTCCTGTCTGTGACGGATCTCGGATACCCCTGCTGAGCATCTCCGCCAGACCCGTGTCTCCTGTTCTCCATAACTTCCTGTCCTTGCAGGAAATGACAGAAAACTGTTTTAATAGGGGATGCAACAAAAGCATAAAAAAAAATAAAAAATTAATAAAATAAAAAAAAGGAAGGGAAATTTTTGTGGTGACAACTAAGATTGGGATCCCTCTCATTTCCTGTTGTGTCCCCAGGACAGGAAGTGAAGAGAAATATCAACAGTGTGGGAAACCTCCTCCTGTAGTGGGTGGAGCCTGCTGGGCCCCTCCCCAAAACTCTTCTTTCTCCCCTTGTACAGGGTGGCTGGTCTTGTCTCCGCCACCTCTTGTAGTTTTCTGTAGTGGGTGGAGCCTGCTGGGCCCCACCCCCATTTCTGCTCTCTCTCCCCGATACATGGTGACTGGTCTTGTCTCTGGCCCCTCCTGTTGTTTTCTGTAGTGGGTGGAGCCTGCTTGGCCCCTCCCTCAGCTCTGCATTCTCTTCTTGTGCAGGGTGGCTGGTCTTGTCTCCGCCCCCCTATTTTAATGGGTGGAGCCTGCTGGGCCCCTCCACCTCTCTGCTTCCTCCCCTTGTGCAGGGTGACTGGTCTTGTCTCCGCCCCCTCCTGTAGTGGGTGGAACCTGCTGGGCCCCTCCCACAACTTTGCTCTCTCCCCTTGTGCAGGGTGACTGGTCTTGTCTCCGCCCCCTCCAGTAGTTTTTTGTAGTGGGTGGAACCTGCTGGGCCCCTCCCACAACTCTGCTTGTGCAGGGTGACTGTTCTTGTCTCTGCCCCCTCCTGTAGTGGGTGGAACCTGCTGGGCCCCTCCCACAACTCTGCTCTCTCCCCTTGCGTAGGGTGACTTGTCTCCGCCACCTCCTGTTGTATTCTGTAGTGGGTGTGGCCTGCTGGGCCCCTCCCACAACTCTGCTTGTGCAGGGTGACTGGTCTTGTCTCCGCCCCCTCCAGTAGTTTTCTGTAGTAGGTGGGGCCTGCTGGGCCCCTCCCCCATCATGATGTCACGGCTGCTTTTACAAGGACATATCTGGGTTTATCGGGGCATTTGCTGCACACAAAGTGGATTTATGTTATCTGTGATTATTGATCGTTATTGATTAGTGATCATTTAGGTGAGAGTTTCTTCTCTTTTTTTTTTGGGGCGGAGTTGACCTTTAATGTTGGATGTGATACCTTGCAACTCATCTCACCCTCTGCTCTCTGTCGCCCTCTCAGGTGCCGACCCCACACAGGTGAATGACATGGGCCACAAGCCCCTGGACTACGCCCAGGAGGGGGAGCTGAAGAAGATGCTGAAGGAATGGGAATCGAAGGTGAGTGACCGGCGCACGTCCTGTGTGTATGTGATGGCAGGAGGGGGGGGGGCGCAGAAAGTCCCCAGATCCATATGCATGCCAGAATGCTTCACCACTGAAAGGCCTGAAATATGGAACAGCAATGTGCACTTCTCAAAGAAACATGTGACAAGAGGCTGTAGTCCTCTCTAGGTGCACTGTGAAAAGCCTGCTGAATCTTGGTGAACTTGGTAGGAAATTGTATCGAACACTGTGGAATGTGGATGACTTTTTAAATATGGCGGTGAAATATCCCATTGGAGTGTATTGGGGGGGGGGGGGTACCCATTGATCCTGCCAGAAATCCAACTTCCTGTGCTTCCTGCCTGTTCTGCTGTCTTGCCAGTTACATTGTTCTTAGGACTACAGAACCCCTCCCCTCTTTGTTTATAAAGAAGAGGATAGGTGATGGTGTTTCGTAGTTCTGTCCTAGGGTGACAACGCTGCTCCTCCATAGATACAGTACACTGAGCGTTGTCACCCTAGGACAGAACGAGTGGTAATGGCAGGATCACCAGAATTCCTCCACTTTATGTTGTGGAAATGGGGGGGGGGGTGTTCTGTAGTTCTGAATTAGGGTGACGACGCTGCTCCTCCATAGATACAGCCTAGGGTAGGAAGAGTTACTGGCGGGATCGCGAGAACCCCTCCCCTTTTATGTTATGGAGATTAGGTGAAGGGGTCTGTGTGTTTATAGTTCTATTCTAGGGGGACAACACTAGTCCCTCATAGATGCTGTACAATGAGCGTTGTCACCCTAAGAAAGTGTGTCACTGGCGGCATCACCAGATCCCCTGTCCTGTCCTGTGTTGTGGAGGGGGGAGGTGTTCTGTCGCTCTGTCCTTGGGACAGGAAGTGTGTCAGTGGCGGGATCACAGAACCATTGTCCTCTTTTATGGAGGGGGGGGGGGGGGTGTTCTGTCGCTCTGTCCTAGGGACAGGAAGTGTTACTGACGGGATCACCAGAACCCCTGTTCTCTATATTATGGAGGGGAGGTGTTCTATAGTTCTGTCCCAGGGACAGGAAGTGTGTCACTGACGGGATCACCAGAGTCTTCATCCCTGTTATGGTGGGGAGAGGGGGTGTGTTCTGTAGTTCTGTCCCAGGGACAGGAAGTGTGACTGATGGGATCACCAGAATCCTATTTGCCTTATTATGGAGGGGGAGGTGTTGTGTAGTTTTGTCCTAGGGACAGGAAGTGTGTCACTGATGGGATCACCAGAACCCTTGTCCTCTTTTATGGAGGGGAGGGGGAGGTGTGCTGTAGTTCTGTCCCAGGGACAGGAAGTGTGTCACTGGTGGGATTACCAGAACCCTTGTCCTTGTTTATGGAGGGGAGGGGGAGGTGTTCTATAGTTCTGTCCTAGGGACAGGAAGTGTGACTGATGGGATCATCAGAACCCCTGTTGTCTATATTATGGAGGGGAGGCGTTCTATAGTTCTGTCCTAGGGACGGGAAGTGTGTCACTGATGGGGTCACCAGAATCCTCTTTCCCCTATTACAGGAAGGGTGTTACTGGTGGGATCTCCAGAACCCTTGTCCTATTTTATGGAGGGGAGGGGGAGGTGTTCTGTAGTTTTGTCCTAGGGACAGGAAGTGTGTCACTGACGGGATCACCAGAACCCCTATTCTCTATATTATGGAGGGGAGGTGTTCTATAGTTCTGTCCCAGGGACAGGAAGTGTGTCACTGACGGGATCACCAGAACCCCTGTTCTCTATATTATGGAGGGGAGGCGTTCTATAGTTCTGTCCCAGGGACAGGAAGTGTGTCACTGGCGGGATCACTAGAACCCTTGTCCTCGTTTATGGAGGGGAGGGGGAGGTGTTCTGTAGTTCTGTCCTAGGGACAGGAAGTGTCACTGGTGGGATCCCCAGAACCCTCTTACCTCTGCTATGGGGGGAGGTGTTCTGTAGTTTTGTCCGAGGGACAGGAAGGGTGTCACTGGTGGGATCACCGGAACCCTTGTCCTATGTTATGTTGGGGGGTGGGGTGTTCTATAGTTCTGTCCAAGGCACAGGAAGAGTATCACTTGCGGGTTTACAAGGTGACAATACACTGTAACAGGGACCCTTGCAGACTTCTGGGGACCGGCGGTCTCTGTGTTTGACCCTCTGGTGACCTTGCCCCCCCCCCCTGTCTGTAGCCTGTCTCCGGACCCCTCCCTGTATCCTCCTGCTGTATAAAACAACAAGCCGCTGCCGATCGGCGACCTGTTTGTGCGCGGCGCTGGCCGTATATATATATTTCTCTCTGCGCAGGAGATGAATCTGCTTATAACGGCGCGGCGGGCGGTGAGAGGGGCGCGTGATGAACAGCCAGCTGGGGGGGACAGGACGCTGGCAGCCGGCAATTCTGTATCCGCTCTCTTCTGGGACTCCCCGGCAATTTATGGCTTATTTTAATCACAGACGAGAATGAATAGACGGGAGTATTTAAAGCCGAGGCGGCTCATACATTTCACCGACACGCCGGGGCTGACAACCCTCAAAACATTTACATTTGTCGTGTCTTTCCTCCGCGTGTACCGCCGGTGACCCAACAGAGGAGGCCTCTCCTGCGGGAGCGTGAAGCGGGGGGGGGGGGGGGGCTTTACCAGGCCGGCACAGGGTCACCCAATGGTCGGGCTCCATACTGCGGCCAGTTTTCTTGGCGGTGCAGTATTGGAGATCGAAGGTCTCCCAGTGTCAGGTGTCCCCTAATGACCTAAATCTGGCCAGCAGGGCCATGGATAAGAGGGTACCACCGGTCCTCCTGTACGGGGCCCGGGCCAGCAGGGGGGGCTCAGGCAGAAGAGTGATTTCCATGTGGCCATGGAGGGTGATTGGCGCTGAAAGGGACCAATTACTGGAACCAACCCCCTGTATGCAGTAGATGGAAGCTGCCTTTTTCGCCTCTCCCTCCCGTTGGCTTTCACCCTCCCTGTACACATATGTTACCCTGTACTGCCCAGGCCTGTGTGCCCCCCCCCCCCACCCCCCCCCGTGCTCCTGGCTTCCCTCCCCTCCTTCCTGCCAGAATCTGCAAGCACACAATAGGATCCTTCAAGATGGAGAGGGGGGGAAGGGTACGGTAAATTTGTCATATTTACCAACTCCTTCCTTTTCTGAATGATCACAGTGAGCAGTCGGTACCGATCACACACTGTGCTCATTCATAACTGAGGCATTGGCTGTATGGGGGGGCCCTGTGTCAGATTTGTCTGTATGGGGGGGCCCTGTGTCATATTTGTCTGTATGGGGGGGGCCTGTGTCATATTTGTCTGTATGGGGGGGCCCTGTGTCATATTTGTCTGTATGGGGGGCCCTGTGTCAGATTTGTCTGTATGGGGGGCCCTGAGTCAGATTTGTCTGTATGGGGGGGCCCTGTGTCAGATTTGTCTGTATGGGGGGGCCCTGTGTTAGATTTGTCTGTATGGGGGGGCCCTGTGTCAGGTTTGTCTGTATGGGGGGGCCCTGTGTCAGGTTTGTCTGTATGGGGGGGCCCTGTGTCAGGTTTGTCTGTATGGGGGGGCCCTGTGTCAGGTTTGTCTGTATGGGGGGGCCCTGTGTTAGATTTGTCTGTATGGGGGGGCCCTCTGTCAGATTTGTCTGTATGGGGGGGCCCTGTGTCAGATTTGTCTGTATGGGGGGGCCCTGTGTCAGGTTTGTCTGTATGGGGGGGCCCTGTGTCAGGTTTGTCTGTATGGGGGGGCCCTGTGTTAGATTTGTCTGTATGGGGGGGCCCTGTGTCAGATTTGTCTGTATGGGGGGGCCCTGTGTCAGATTTGTCTGTATGGGGGGGCCCTGTGTCAGATTTGTCTGTATGGGGGGGCCCTGTGTTAGATTTGTCTGTATGGGGGGGCCCTGTGTCAGGTTTGTCTGTATGGGGGGGCCCTGTGTCAGGTTTGTCTGTATGGGGGGGCCCTGTGTCAGGTTTGTCTGTATGGGGGGGCCCTGTGTCAGGTTTGTCTGTATGGGGGGGCCCTGTGTCAGATTTGTCTGTATGGGGGGGCCCTCTGTCAGATTTGTCTGTATGGGGGGGGGCCCTGTGTCAGATTTGTCTGTATGGGGGGGCCCTGTGTCAGGTTTGTCTGTATGGGGGGGCCCTGTGTCAGGTTTGTCTGTATGGGGGGGCCCTGTGTCAGGTTTGTCTGTATGGGGGGGCCCTGTGTCAGGTTTGTCTGTATGGGGGGGCCCTGTGTCAGGTTTGTCTGTATGGGGGGGCCCTGTGTCAGGTTTGTCTGTATGGGGGGGCCCTGTGTCAGGTTTGTCTGTATGGGGGGCCTGAGTCAGGTTTGTCTGTATGGTGCCCCGTGGTTTCTAACAGCAGCCCCGCTGGCAATACACGGAGTGAATTTCGGCTACTTCTTGATGAGCCGGCCAGGGTTGGCCCACTCCCGCCAATCTGGCATCCTCCAATCTGAGATCCAAAGGGGCCTGGAAGAGAAATCTTACTGTGTATGGCCAGTTCAACTTCCATTAGCATTTCCAGGACTTCTCTCTATTGGAGGAGCTCTCTACTCCACACGGTTCATCTGTTCTCTGGCCTTTAGGGTCCATACCAGTTTTTCAGGCCGGCGATCAGCTGTTTTATAAAAGTGATCCAGGTGGCTTTATAGCCACCCAATCACTTTTTACAGTGCCGTGAACACTCCTGCCACCATAGTTAATAAGGCTGAATAAAGACACCAGTCCATCCAGAGTGAGTGTCTACAATTGTCCCTATCCCTGTACATTGCACACTCACATCGGTCCCGACCCTCAAGGAGCCCACAATCCAAGGTCCCCATTCATATACTAGGGCCAATTTTAGACAGAAGCCAATTAACCTACCTGCATGTCTTTGGAGTGTGGGAGGAAACCGGAGTACCCTGAGGAAACCCACACAAGGCACAGGGAGAACGTGCAAACTCCAGGTAGGTAGTGTTGTGGTTGGGATTTCGAACGAGTGACCCTTTTTACTGCTAGGCGAGAGTTCTACCCACTACACCACTGTGCCACCCTAGACCAGCGGTGGTTCTCCCGCTGTCCCATTCCTCCCGGGAGCCCAAGACCGTAGCAGTGCTGTGAACTCTCCTGCCACCAGCGGTGGTTCTCATGGTGCTGTGAACTCTCCTGCCACCAGCGGTGGTTCTCATGGTGCTGTGAACTCTCCTGCCACCAGCGGTGGTTTGCGGGCTCTCCTATTCCTCCGGGGAACCCAAGACTGCGGCAGTGCTGTGAACTCTCCTGCCACCAGTGGTGGTTCTCATGGTGCTGTGAACTCTCCTGCCACCAGCGGTGGTTCTCATGGTGCTGTGAACTCTCCTGCCACCAGTGGTGGTTTGCGGGCTCTCCTCTCCTATTCCTCCGGGGAACCCAAGACTGCAGCAGTGCTGTGAACTCTCCTGCCACCAGTGGTGGTTCTCATGGTGCTGTGAACTCTCCTGCCACCAGCGGTGGTTTGCAGGCTCTCCTATTCCTCCGGGGAACCCAAGACTGCGGCAGTGCTGTGAACTCTCCTGCCACCAGTGGTGGTTCTCATGGTGCTGTGAACTCTCCTGCCACCAGTGGTGGTTCTCATGGTGCTGTGAACTCTCCTGCCCCCAGTGGTGGTTTGCGGACTCTCCTATTCCTCCGGGGAACCCAAGACTGCGGCAGTGCTGTGAACTCTCCTGCCACCAGTGGTGGTTCTCATGGTGTTGTGAACTCTCCTGCCACCAGTGGTGGTTTGCGGGCTCTCCTTTCCTATTCCTCCGGGGAACCCAAGACTGCGGCAGTGCTGTGAATTCTTCAGCAGTGATTTTTGGGCTCTCCCATTTCTCTGTGGAGTCAGAAACTGCGGCGGTGCTGTGAACTGTCCTGCTACCAGCGTTGGTTCTTGTGCTCTCCTTTGCTCCAGGAGCCTGAGACTGCGGCAGTGCTGTGAACTCCCATTACCATTTCCAGGACTCCTATTCCTCCAGGGAGCCCAAGACTGTGGTAAGCGGCTGGGATGGCTTCCCGCAGAGGAGATGGAGGAACGACTGTTCCCCCATCTCCTCTGTGACAAATGAACCCGGAAGTGACGAGGAGTTGGTCACTTCTGATCTCGGAGCTGTCATTGCCTGGCTGTTACAGCCAGGGAAGCAACTAACCCAGCATGGTCTGTGTTTGGTTTCTTGCTTCGGAGGGCAGGGGAGACCCCTGATTTTTTTTTTAAAGAAGATTTGTCACTTTACCAAAGCTATCACACAGGGGCTTGTTAGCCCCCTTTTGATAGCAATATTTTTAAATGGAAAAAAAAAGGACAGAGGTCAGTAGTCCTCTCCAGGCAGCGTGCATAACAGGACTTTGACGGCGCACCGTGGGAGCCTGCAATGTAGACGGGCCCTTGCTGGTCTTGTATGTAATGACATCTATTTTTTATTCTCTATAGTCACCTCTAGATTTAACCTGCTTATTGCAACATTACTAGAGAAGCCAGAGATACCAATGGGGTGTTTTTTTACAACTGACTGGCGTTTAGCTTTAACGCACCACAACATTGTAAATTGGGCCCTCAAGCACGTCCTATAGTTTGGACCTTTCTGTGAAGGCTGCCATTACTGGAAATGCTAGTTTTCTGGCTTCTCTTTGTATGTCCGAAAAAGTTGGAGTAAAGACAAGTCCTTGCCTGCATCTGGGCTAGAGACCCAAAGCAATTGAAGGCAATGGGTGACAGCCAGGCACCAGAATGAGAGGTCTGAAGTCTCCTTGTATCTCCCAGGAAAAAAAAAAATGTCTTTTATATCACATTATGCCGCTCACAGTGTGCAGTGAAATTAGAGGAGGGCATTTCAGTACAGAAGAGGAGCCGGTACAATTGTGCAAGACTGAAGGGAGGGCCGGAGGTCAGATTTATCTGGATCTCAGATTTGGGCATCCTTTGAGGAAGAACTCAAAGATCTTTGGATTTAAAGTTGGGAGCCACCACACAACGAGTGGCACGTTCTCACCCTTAAATATTAAGAGGTTCAAATTTTCAATCAAAACCAATAATGTAAAATTACTTATGGAGTCAACCGGAATATACTATAAGCGGTGTCCCCCTGGGACCCAGGACCCCATGGCGGTCTGGTATGCGAATTTTCGATCTGCTTTTGCAGAGTTCAGCTTTAAGAAAACTGTGTATGTACAGTGAGGAATGATGAAGAATAGATTTGGGGTTATGGAATTGGCTTTGTGGTGGGTCTTTGGCTCCCAGGCTTTTTTAGTGCCGTCTCAGATGTCCTAACCAGCCTGTTATGCCAAGTATCTGTGGTCCAGACCTCATCGGTCACAATAAAGTACGCTTTGCATCGTCGTTCTCGACTTTGGATTTCACCACTGCCCATAATGGATAGAAGAAAATGTAACAATAGATCTGTGGACTTTCTGTTGGTTTTATCGGGGAGGTTCTCGGACTTTTGGCTAACGTTATACGTAGTATCTGTTCTTGACCAGTTGGGGCGCTACAATGTCATTCTGACCTTTTTTGGCAGGAGTGGCTGGCTGTAAAGTATCCCTGCTGATATGTTGGGGGTCCTTATGGACTTTCTTCATGGGGAAAAAAACTGAATTCAGCACCCACTGGGTAAGATGGGGGTTGGGAGTATTTACCTGGCGTGGAAGGTTCTGAGGGGCCCAGTGGTCTGGCTCAGGGCTGGGCAGGCTATGGCTAGCACCCCCTGGTAGTGGCGACTTAGGGGTGCTCTTAGTATCGCTATGGGTTTGGGACCCCACTGTGAGAATGAGCACTTGGTTACAACATCTGCATTCCTCGCAGGCTTGGCCTTTTGGCTGAAACTGGTTAAATTTTTGTTACTAGGTGGCGAGGCCTAGCAATTGTATATTACATTGGCACCTATTTAATTATTTTTTTCTCCACATATGCCACTTTACTTTTTTATGTACGTTTTTTTTCTCATCGGATGGTATGGTGTGGGTCTTCCGGCCTACCCTCAAGTCTATGGGAGGATGTGTGGCCCTTAGCTTCCTTCTTCCTCTGCCTTTGGGGTCTCCTTTCGGGAGAACTTCTAACCTAGTACCCAGTGCTCAGCTTCGGCTAGTCATGAAGAGACAGGACCAGCAGGTCTTTCAGCTAGGTGTACCAGAATGCTTTGCTGGGAGGTTGTTGTAATTTGTGAGGGGACACCCCCTGCGCATTTTTTTGCATTTCACGTGCACTTTTTTGGGTTCACTCTGTCCACCGTTTCCATGAGCCATTGGATTCTCAGAACTCTAGACCTGCAATTCGCCAAGAGAAAGGAAAAAAAAAAACTTTCTAAAGTCCTAAGCAGTCCATTCATGTCTCTTTGGAACAGGTTGTCCGTGGTGTGTTTACTCAGCCTATTTATCAAGTGCCTGGTAAGAGGCCTTCTCCTGTTTGGAGACTTTCTCCTACTGAAGAACCTTTGTCTCCAGGGATGATGTCTTCTACCCTGGAACAGGTGGTTTATTCTACAGCTGGTCTCCTGGGTTGGACTGGTTTGGCTTCTTCATTATGTGCCTGGTCAGAGGCCTTCTCTTATTTGGAGGCCCTCTCCTACTGAAGACCCATTGTCTCCAGGGATAATGTATTTCACCCTGGAACAGGTAGATACTTCTACAGCTGGTCTCCTTGGTTGGACTGGTTTATCCTCTAAATCAGGTACCTGGTAAGAGACCTTCTCTTATTTGGAGGCCCTCTCCTACTGAAGACCCATTGTCTCCAGGGATAATGTATTTCACCCTGGAACAGGTAGTAACTTCTACAGCTGGTCTCCTTGGTTGGACTGGTTTATCCTCTAAATCAGGTACCTGGTAAGAGGCCTTCTTCTATTTGGAGGCCCTCTATAACTGAAGAACCATTGTCTCCAGGAATTATGTCTTCTACCCTGGAACAGGTGGTTCCTTCTACAGCTGGTCTACTGGGTTGGACTGGTTTACACTCTTCATCGGGTGCCTGCTAAGAGGCCTTCTTCCATTTGGAGATTTTCTCCTACTGAAGACCCATTGTCTCCAGGGATGGTGTTTGCTGCCATGAAACAGGTGATTCCTTCTACAGCTAGTCTCCTAGGTTGGAATTTGTAGGACACCATCTTGGCACTATTGTGCCCTCCCAACTGAGAAGGATTGGGAGTTCTCCCTATAAAGACATAGGAAGAACTCCCAATCCTTCTCAGTTGGAAGGGCGCAACAGTGCCAAGATGGTGTCCTACAAATTCCAACCAAGGAGACTAGCTGTAGAAGGAACCACCTGTTCCATGGCAGCAAACACCATCCCTGGAGACAATGGGTCTTCAGTAGGAGAAAATCTCCAAATAGAAGAAGGCCTCTTAGCAGGCACCTGATGAAAACACAGCAGTGCCAAGATAGCATCCAACCCAGGAGACCTACCAAATTGTATAAGGAGACACATGTTCCAATGTTTCTTCACTAGGAGAAAACCTCTAAATAGGAGAAGGACCCTTACCAACATCCTCATGAAGAAGCGGAGTAAACATACCATGGACAACCTGTTCAACAGAGACACAACGGCCTTCTCAGGAACTAAATCCGCACCTGCATTTCCAGGATCACCCTATATATACGGTAGGTAGCCTGGCGTCTATGCTGGATGATACCATGAGGCTTCATTTTACTTCCTGCTTGGAAATTCCCTTGGATCTAGTTTCTCCTTGCTGGTAACCTCTGGCAATGGAGGAGAGGTCAACACTTTTGAGTGGGCCTCTGGCCCTTTCCTGCAAATGAAGGTCAACGGAGGAAGGCTCGGTGTATCACTGACCTTCAACAGGGAAAACACTCTAGTCCAGGGGTAGGTGCCCTTGATACTCCTAGTGTGTTGAAACTACAAATACCCTTCATGCCTGTGGCTGTCAGCCTTGCTATGCCGCATGTAGCTTGTAGTTCCTCAATAGCTAGAACGGCTCTTGCCTCAGATATCCTACAACAGGGAATGTCTTCACAACTTCACCCTGGGGTTAGGTCCTCTTCCTTGCCTCAGCTGGCCATACAAAATAAAACTGGCAACCACCCCAGTTTTATAACGGTCTTTTAAAGTAAGGTGCACATGGCTTTAAGCTGAAATTAGACTAAAGTCTAGGGAAATTCGGAAAAATCCTTAGTCAGAGCATTCCATCTTCGTTTATTGACCTCTCGTCTTATGGTTGAATTAAACTCTACCCAAGCTCTACCACCATATCTGATATCCAGGAGGTGGAGACCAGTGCTCTGGCTGAGGCATTCAACTCCCAAAGTAACAAGTGCTGATCAGGTGAAAGTTGGCAACTCAGAGTTCTCTTGCAAAGAAAAACTTTTATTGGCTTCATCTGATCAGCTCTCATCTTATGGTGCCTACCAAATCCTGGGTCCAACACCACTTGGGAAAGCCAGTGTCATGACACTTCTGATCTTTTTAGCTTTCTACAAAGGTAGAATTCACCTCGCTGACCACCAATGTAAGGAACGTTCTTCCCACTGATCACCAATGTAAGGAACATTCTTCCCACTGATCACCAATGTAAGGAACATTCTTCTCACTGATCACCAATGTAAGGAACATTCTTCCCACTGATCACCAATGTAAGGAACGTTCTTCCCACTGATCACCAATGTAAGGAACATTCTTCTCACTGATCACCAATGTAAGGAACATTCTTCTCACTGATCACCAATGTAAGGAACATTCTTCCCACTGATCACCAATGTAAGGAACATTCTTCTCACTGACCACCAATGTAAGGAACATTCTTCTCACTGATCACCAATGTAAGGAGCATTCTTCCCACTGATCACCAATGTAAGGAGCATTCTTCCCACTGATCACCAATGTAAGGAACATTCTTCTCACTGGTCACCAATGTAAGGAACATTCTTCTCACTGACCACCAATGTAAGGAACATTCTTCCCACTGATCACCAATGTAAGGAACATTCTTCCCACTGATCACCAATGTAAGGAACATTCTTCTCACTGATCACCAATGTAAGGAACATTCTTCCCACTGATCACCAATGTAGGGGACATTCTTCCCACTGATCACCAATGTAAGGAGCATTCTTCTCACTGATCACCAATGTAAGGAACATTCTTCTCACTGATCACCAACGTAAGGAACATTCTTCCCACTGATCACCAATGTAAGGGACATTCTTCTCACTGATCACCAATGTAAGGAACATTCTTCTCACTGATCACCAATGTAAGGAACATTCTTCCCACTGATCACCAATGTAAGGAACATTCTTCTCACTGATCACCAATGTAAGGAACATTCTTCTCACTGATCACCAATGTAAGGGACATTCTTCCCACTGATCACCAATGTAAGGAACATTCTTCTCACTGATCACCAATGTAAGGGACATTCTTCCCACTGATCACCAATGTAAGGAACATTCTTCTCACTGATCACCAATGTAAGGAACATTCTTCTCACTGATCACCAATGTAAGGATCATTCTTCTCACTGATCACCAATGTAAGGAACATTCTTCTCACTGATCACCAATGTAAGGAGCATTCTTCTCACTGATCACCAATGTAAGGAACATTCTTCCCACTGATCACCAATGTAAGGAGCATTCTTCTCACTGATCACCAATGTAAGGAACATTCTTCTCACTGATCACCAATGTAAGGGACATTCTTCCCACTGATCACCAATGTAAGGGACATTCTTCTCACTGATCACCAATGTAAGGGACATTCTTCCCACTGATCACCAATGTAAGGAACGTTCTTCCCACTGATCACCAATGTAAGGAGCATTCTTCTCACTGATCACCAATGTAAGGAACATTCTTCCCACTGATCACCAATGTAAGGAACATTCTTCTCACTGATCACCAATGTAAGGAGCATTCTTCTCACTGATCACCAATGTAAGGAACATTCTTCCCACTGATCACCAATGTAAGGAACATTCTTCCCACTGACCACCAATGTAAGGAACATTCTTCTCACTGATCACCAATGTAAGGAACATTCTTCTCACTGATCACCAATGTAAGGAACATTCTTCTCACTGACCACCAATGTAAGGAACATTCTTCTCACTGATCACCAATGTAAGGAACATTCTTCCCACTGATCACCAATGTAAGGAACATTCTTCCCACTGATCACCAATGTAAGGGACATTCTTCTCACTGATCACCAATGTAAGGGACATTCTTCCCACTGACCTCCAATGTAAGGAACATTCTTCCCACTGATCACCAATGTAAGGAACATTCTTCTCACTGATCACCAATGTAAGGAACATTCTTCGCACTGATCACCAATGTAAGGAACATTCTTTTCACTGATCACCAATGTAAGGAACATTCTTCGCACTGATCACCAATGTAAGGAACATTCTTCTCACTGATCACCAATGTAAGGAACATTCTTCTCACTGATCACCAATGTAAGGAACATTCTTCTCACTGATCACCAATGTAAGGAACATTCTTCCACTGATCACCAATGTAAGGAGCATTCTTCTCACTGATCACCAATGTAAGGAACATTCTTCCCACTGATCACCAATGTAAGGAACATTCTTCTCACTGATCACCAATGTAAGGAACATTCTTCTCACTGATCACCAATGTAAGGAACATTCTTCTCACTGATCACCAATGTAAGGAACATTCTTCGCACTGATCACCAATGTAAGGAACATTCTTCCACTGATCACCAATGTAAGGAACATTCTTCTCACTGATCACCAATGTAAGGAACATTCTTCTCACTGATCACCAATGTAAGGGACATTCTTCTCACTGATCACCAATGTAAGGAACATTCTTCTCACTGATCACCAATGTAAGGAACATTCTTCTCACTGATCACCAATGTAAGGAAATTCTTCCACTGATCACCAATGTAAGGAACATTCTTCTCACTGATCACCAATGTAAGGAACATTCTTCTCACTGATCACCAATGTAAGGGACATTCTTCCCACTGATCACCAATGTAAGGAACATTCTTCTCACTGATCACCAATGTAAGGATCATTCTTCTCACTGATCACCAATGTAAGGAGCATTCTTCTCACTGATCACCAATGTAAGGAACATTCTTCCCACTGATCACCAATGTAAGGAGCATTCTTCTCACTGATCACCAATGTAAGGAACATTCTTCTCACTGATCACCAATGTAAGGGACATTCTTCTCACTGATCACCAATGTAAGGAACATTCTTCTCACTGATCACCAATGTAAGGGACATTCTTCCCACTGATCACCAATGTAAGGAACATTCTTCTCACTGATCACCAATGTAAGGATCATTCTTCTCACTGATCACCAATGTAAGGAGCATTCTTCTCACTGATCACCAATGTAAGGAACATTCTTCCCACTGATCACCAATGTAAGGAGCATTCTTCTCACTGATCACCAATGTAAGGAACATTCTTCTCACTGATCACCAATGTAAGGGACATTCTTCCCACTGATCACCAATGTAAGGAACATTCTTCCCACTGATCACCAATGTAAGGAACATTCTTCTCACTGATCACCAATGTAAGGAGCATTCTTCTCACTGATCACCAATGTAAGGAACATTCTTCCCACTGATCACCAATGTAAGGAACATTCTTCTCACTGATCACCAATGTAAGGAACATTCTTCTCACTGATCACCAATGTAAGGAACATTCTTCTCACTGACCACCAATGTAAGGAACATTCTTCTCACTGATCACCAATGTAAGGAACATTCTTCCCACTGACCACCAATGTAAGGAACATTCTTCTCACTGATCACCAATGTAAGGAACATTCTTCTCACTGATCACCAATGTAAGGAACATTCTTCTCACTGACCACCAATGTAAGGAACATTCTTCTCACTGATCACCAATGTAAGGAGCATTCTTCTCACTGATCACCAATGTAAGGAACATTCTTCCCACTGATCACCAATGTAAGGAACATTCTTCCCACTGATCACCAATGTAAGGGACATTCTTCTCACTGATCACCAATGTAAGGGACATTCTTCCCACTGACCTCCAATGTAAGGAACATTCTTCCCACTGATCACCAATGTAAGGAACATTCTTCTCACTGATCACCAATGTAAGGAACATTCTTCGCACTGATCACCAATGTAAGGGACATTCTTCCCACTGACCTCCAATGTAAGGAACATTCTTCCCACTGATCACCAATGTAAGGAACATTCTTTTCACTGATCACCAATGTAAGGAACATTCTTCGCACTGATCACCAATGTAAGGAACATTCTTCTCACTGATCACCAATGTAAGGAACATTCTTCTCACTGATCACCAATGTAAGGAACATTCTTCTCACTGATCACCAATGTAAGGAACATTCTTCCACTGATCACCAATGTAAGGAGCATTCTTCTCACTGATCACCAATGTAAGGAACATTCTTCCCACTGATCACCAATGTAAGGAACATTCTTCTCACTGATCACCAATGTAAGGAACATTCTTCTCACTGATCACCAATGTAAGGAACATTCTTCGCACTGATCACCAATGTAAGGAACATTCTTTTCACTGATCACCAATGTAAGGAACATTCTTCGCACTGATCACCAATGTAAGGAACATTCTTCTCACTGATCACCAATGTAAGGAACATTCTTCTCACTGATCACCAATGTAAGGAACATTCTTCGCACTGATCACCAATGTAAGGAACATTCTTCCACTAATCACCAATGTAAGGAACATTCTTCTCACTGATCACCAATGTAAGGAACATTCTTCTCACTGATCACCAATGTAAGGGACATTCTTCTCACTGATCACCAATGTAAGGAACATTCTTCTCACTGATCACCAATGTAAGGAACATTCTTCTCACTGATCACCAATGTAAGGAAATTCTTCCACTGATCACCAATGTAAGGAACATTCTTCTCACTGATCACCAATGTAAGGGACATTCTTCTCACTGATCACCAATGTAAGGAACATTCTTCTCACTGATCACCAATGTAAGGGACATTCTTCTCACTGATCACCAATGTAAGGGACATTCTTCTCACTGATCACCAATGTAAGGAACATTCTTCTCACTGACCACCAATGTAAGGAAATTCTTCCACTGATCACCAATGTAAGGAACATTCTTCTCACTGATCACCAATGTAAGGAACATTCTTCTCACTGATCACCAATGTAAGGAACATTCTTCTCACTGATCACCAATGTAAGGAACATTCTTCTCACTGATCACCAATGTAAGGAACATTCTTCCCACTGATCACCAATGTAAGGAACATTCTTCTCACTGATCACCAATGTAAGGAACATTCTTCCCACTGATCACCAATGTAAGGAACATTCTTCTCACTGATCACCAATGTAAGGAACATTCTTCTCACTGATCACCAATGTAAGGGACATTCTTCTCACTGATCACCAATGTAAGGGACATTCTTCTCACTGATCACCAATGTAAGGGACATTCTTCTCACTGATCACCAATGTAAGGGACATTCTTCTCACTGATCACCAATGTAAGGAACATTCTTCTCACTGATCACCAATGTAAGGAACATTCTTCTCACTGATCACCAATGTAAGGAACATTCTTCTCACTGATCACCAATGTAAGGAACATTCTTCTCACTGATCACCAATGTAAGGAACATTCTTCTCACTGATCACCAATGTAAGGAACATTCTTCTCACTGATCACCAATGTAAGGAACATTCTTCTCACTGATCACCAATGTAAGGAACATTCTTCTCACTGATCACCAATGTAAGGAACATTCTTCTCACTGATCACCAATGTAAGGAGCATTCTTCTCACTGATCACCAATGTAAGGAACATTCTTCGCACTGATCACCAATGTAAGGAACATTCTTCTCACTGATCACCAATGTAAGGAACATTCTTCCCACTGATCACCAATGTAAGGGACATTCTTCTCACTGATCACCAATGTAAGGGACATTCTTCGCACTGATCACCAATGTAAGGAACATTCTTCTCACTGATCACCAATGTAAGGGACATTCTTCCCACTGATCACCAATGTAAGGAACATTCTTCTCACTGATCACCAATGTAAGGAACATTCTTCCCACTGATCACCAATGTAAGGAACATTCTTCTCACTGATCACCAATGTAAGGAACATTCTTCTCACTGATCACCAATGTAAGGAACATTCTTCCCACTGATCACCAATGTAAGGAACATTCTTCCCACTGATCACCAATGTAAGGAACATTCTTCTCACTGATCACCAATGTAAGGAACATTCTTCTCACTGATCACCAATGTAAGGGACATTCTTCTCACTGATCACCAATGTAAGGGACATTCTTCGCACTGATCACCAATGTAAGGAACATTCTTCTCACTGATCACCAATGTAAGGAACATTCTTCCCACTGATCACCAATGTAAGGAACATTCTTCTCACTGATCACCAATGTAAGGAACATTCTTCCCACTGATCACCAATGTAAGGAACATTCTTCCCACTGATCACCAATGTAAGGAACATTCTTCCCACTGATCACCAATGTAAGGAACATTCTTCTCACTGATCACCAATGTAAGGAACATTCTTCTCACTGATCACCAATGTAAGGAACATTCTTCTCACTGATCACCAATGTAAGGAACATTCTTCTCACTGATCACCAATGTAAGGGACATTCTTCCACTGATCACCAATGTAAGGAACATTCTTCTCACTGATCACCAATGTAAGGAACATTCTTCCCACTGATCACCAATGTAAGGAACATTCTTCCCACTGATCACCAATGTAAGGAAATTCTTCCACTGATCACCAATGTAAGGAACATTCTTCTCATTGATCACCAATGTAAGGGACATTCTTCCACTGATCACCAATGTAAGGAACATTCTTCCCACTGATCACCAATGTAAGGAA
This sequence comes from Lithobates pipiens, assembly GCF_037356315.1. Lineage (NCBI taxonomy): Eukaryota > Metazoa > Chordata > Amphibia > Anura > Ranidae > Lithobates > Lithobates pipiens. The sequence goes on along the minus strand of NW_027507785.1, from coordinate 6,202,986 downwards.
CATTCTTCTCACTGATCACCAATGTAAGGATCATTCTTCTCACTGATCACCAATGTAAGGAACATTCTTCTCACTGATCACCAATGTAAGGAACATTCTTCCCACTGATCACCAATGTAAGGAACATTCTTCTCACTGATCACCAATGTAAGGAACATTCTTCTCACTGATCACCAATGTAAGGAACATTCTTCCCACTGATCACCAATGTAAGGAACATTCTTCTCACTGATCACCAATGTAAGGAACATTCTTCTCACTGATCACCAATGTAAGGAACATTCTTCCCACTGATCACCAATGTAAGGAACATTCTTCCCACTGATCACCAATGTAAGGGACATTCTTCCACTGATCACCAATGTAAGGAACATTCTTCTCACTGATCACCAATGTAAGGGACATTCTTCCACTGATCACCAATGTAAGGATCATTCTTCCCACTGATCACCAATGTAAGGAACATTCTTCCCACTGATCACCAATGTAAGGAGCATTCTTCCCACTGATCACCAATGTAAGGAACATTCTTCTCACTGACCACCAATGTAAGGAACATTCTTCTCACTGATCACCAATGTAAGGAACATTCTTCCCACTGATCACCAATGTAAGGAACATTCTTCCCACTGATCACCAATGTAAGGAACATTCTTCTCACTGATCACCAATGTAAGGAACATTCTTCCCACTGATCACCAATGTAGGGGACATTCTTCCCACTGATCACCAATGTAAGGGACATTCTTCCCACTGATCACCAATGTAAGGGACATTCTTCGCACTGATCACCAATGTAAGGAACATTCTTCTCACTGATCACCAATGTAAGGAGCATTCTTCCCACTGATCACCAATGTAAGGGACATTCTTCCCACTGATCACCAATGTAAGGGACATTCTTCTCACTGATCACCAATGTAAGGAACATTCTTCTCACTGATCACCAATGTAAGGAACATTCTTCTCACTGATCACCAATGTAAGGAACATTCTTCTCACTGATCACCAATGTAAGGAACATTCTTCCCACTGATCACCAATGTAAGGAACATTCTTCTCACTGATCACCAATGTAAGGAACATTCTTCTCACTGATCACCAATGTAAGGGACATTCTTCCCACTGATCTCCCTAACGTGAAAATTATTTCAAGGGTTCCTCTGGGGTGAAAGGTTGGAAAGGCCGCTCTAGGCCAATGTACATGATTGGGAACAGGAATGGCAGAGGTGGGAAGGGCAGTAAGAAATGACCAGCGAGTGTTAAAGCCCCCACACTACAAGTAGGGGCTCCATGTATCTATAGCAGGGTAACGAGCGCTCAGTATACAGGTTGTACTCGGACACGGCAGAGGCTGCGCTGGCGGTGCTCCTCGCGCCCGAAGTTTGGTGCCCCCTTTGCTGTGAGACTCGGGGAACGTTGAAGTTCTCCTCGCTCGGTATTGGGACGCCGCGGGGTATGGCACAATCGCTCTCCGTGTCACCAGAACGTCCTTCTTTTACAATAAACACAATTCCCGATGCACGTTAGAGCGCGGCGCTCAGCCCGGCTCGGCAATCACTCATCTTCCCATCGCCTGACATCTCATATGAAGCCGCCAGGTCCCAGCAGAGGGAGGAGGCCTCCTTGTCCTGTATGTAAGTATAGATCACCATACACCCCCCCCCCTCCCCCCCACCACTGCGACATTATAATAATTTATCTTATAATCTCCTGCGACACTGAACCTCCATTACAATCCATACTGTATGTGTACATCCATCCGTCTGTCCGAAGTCCCCCCCCCCCCCCCCCCCCATCGTTCACTTCCATTTCATCCATTTACAGAGGATCTCTGCTCCGATAAGAAGAATCTCCTCCTTTGTTGTATCCACTTCTATCTATTTTTCTATTTTATTTTTTATGTTTTTTTTCTTTGCAATCGATCTATGTTATGTGTCCATCCAGTCCTGAGATTTTCACAGCTCTGTGGGACACAGAGCAGCCCAGTCTGTCAGGGGAAGAGAGACCTGATTTTGTCTCAACTGCAGTTCAGCTCTGGTCCCTCCCCCCCAGGCTTGTGATTGGACCTGGAAAAGGGAAGCAGGAGACGGATGGGCTCATCTCGCTGTCACTTTTGCTCTCTCCTCCTCTTTCGCTCTCTCCTCAATAATTAGCTCCTTTGTTCCTCCCCCATGTTCTGATTGGGAAAAGAGGAGCAGCAGATTGAGGAGCTTATATCTCTGTCACTCTGCTCTCTCTCCTCCTCTCAGCATGGGTCTTGCACTGCAGCACCCTTGATTAGATCCTTGCTCCTCCCACAGCTTGTGATTGGGCAGTGAAAGGAGAAGCAGCAGACTGATGAGCTCATCTTTCTGACACTCTGCTCTCTCAGCGTGCTTCTTGCACTGCAGCACTGATAATTAGCGCCTTGTTCCTCCCCCATGTTCTGATTGGACTAAGAAAAGAGACACAGCAGAACAACGAGCTCATATCTCTGTCACTCTGATCTCTCTTCCTCCCAGCATGCATCTTGCACTGCAGCACCCTTGATTAGCTCCTTGCTCCTCCCACAGCTTCTGATTGGACTAAGAAAAGAGACAGCAGAACAACGAGCTCATATCTCTGTCACTCTGATCTCTCTTGCTTCTTGCACTGCAGCACCCTTGATTAGATCCTTGCTCCTCCCCCTGCCTGTGATTGGGCAGTGAAAGGAGAAGCAGCAAACTGATGAGCTCAACTTTCTGATACTCTGCTCTCTCTCTCCTCCTCTCAGCGTGCTTCTTGCACTGCAGCACCAATATTTATCTTCTTGTTCCTCCCCCATGTTCTGATTGGACTAGGAAAAGAGACACAGCAGAACAACGAGCTCATATCTCTGTCACTCTGCTCTCTCCTCCTCTCAGCATGCTTCTTGCACTGCAGTACCAATATTTAGCTCCTTGTTCCTCCCCCCCATGTTCTGATTGGACTAGGAAAAGAGGAGCAGCAGATTGATGAGCTCATATCTCTGTCACTTTGATTTCTCTTCTTCCCAGAATGCATCTTGCACTGCAGCACCCTTGATTAGCTCCTTGCTGCTCCCACAGCTTGTGATATGACCAGAAAAGGAGAAGCCGCAAACCGATGAGCTCATCTTTCTGACACTCTGCTCTCACCTCCTCTCAGCATGCTTCTTGCACAGCAGCACCCTTGATTAGATCCTTGCTCCTCCCCCAGCTTGTGATTGGACCAAAAAAAAAAAAGAGGAGGAGACCGATGAGCTCATCTTTCTGACACTCTGCTGTCTCCTCCTCTCAGCATGCTCTTTGCACAGCAGCACCCTTGATTAGATCCTTGCTCCCCCCCCCCCCCCAGCCTGTGATTGGGCAGTGAAAGGAGAAGCAGCAAGCTGATAAGCTCATCTTCCTGACACTCTGCTCTCTCTCCTCCTCTCAGCGTGCTTCTTGCACTGCAGCACCAATATTTAGCTCCTTGTCCCTCCCCCATGTTCTGATTGGATTAAGAAAAGAGACACAGCAGAACAAGGAGCACATATCTATGTCACTCTGATCTCTCCTCTTCTCCGCATGCTTCTTGCACTGCAGCACCCACTGCAGCACCCAGGAAAAGAGACACAGCAGAATAATGAGCTCGTAACTCTGTAACTCTGATCTCTCTTCCTCCCAGCATTCTTCTTCTGCAGCACCCTTGATTGGCACATTGTCACTCCCCCAAGGCTTGTGATTGGACCAGGACAAGAGAAGCAGCAGACTGATGAGCTCATCTCACGGTCACTCTACTCTTTCCTCCCTCCAGCATGCTTCTTGCACTTCTGCACCCTTAATTAGATCCTTGCTCCTCCTCCAGCTTGTGATTGGACCAGGAAGTGAGAAGCAGCAGCCCGATGGGCTCACCTTCCTTTCACTCTGCTCTCTCCTCCTCTCAGCATGCTTCTTGTACTGCTGCACCCTTGTCCTTTCTCCAGTCTGTTAGAATTTTGTAGTGCAGTGAGTTTTTCATCTCCCGGTGACCCCCACCACCACCCTTTTCTTGTCCTGGTGTCACTGAGACGCACACACCAGTGATGGGGGCAGAGAAATCTTGTCTGGAGACGGACTTTAAAGCTGAGGTGTGCAGGAAAACCTTCCATAGGATCTGTATTCCTGTCCATCCAGTCCTGGGATTTACACAGCTCTGCCACCCAGCAGGGGGAGAAGACTTGATCTAGCGTTGCTGCAGCTCAGTAACACACACACACACAGGTCCTGTCCCTCCCCCAGCCTGTGATTGGGCAGTGAAAAGAGAAGCAGCGGACTATTATTGTTATTATTATACAGGATTTATATGGTGCCAACAGTTTGTGCAGTGCTTTATAACATGGGGGCAGACAGTACAGTTTACTATACAATACAGGAGGGATTAGAGGGGCAGCACTCAGATCTCTGTCACTCTGCTCTCTCCTCCTCTCAGCATGCTTCTTGCACTGCGGCACACCTGACTTGCTCCATGTGCTGCTCCTTCCCTCCTCAGTCTGAGCTCTGTTGTACTAGGACTGGAGTGGTGGATATGAAGTCATATTCAGGTATTTAATGATGTATTAATGACTGCCTGGGGTTCAGATTTAAAGTAGACCTGTACTGAGGGTAGGTAGGTAGGTAGGTAGGCCTAACATTGACAGCCTGGCCATCCGTGGCTGTGATGCATATGCAAATTCAGCCTACCTGGGAACGCCCACTTCTCCAGACTGAAACCCACCCATCAGTACAATTTTGACATTTGCATAACCCCTCCCACCTGGGAACGCCCACTTCACCAGACTGAAACCCACCCATCAGTACAATTTTGACATTTGCATAACCCCTCCCACCTGGGAACGCCCACTTCACCAGACTGAAACCCACCCATCAGTACAATTTTGACATTTGCATAACCCCTCCCACCTGGGAACGCCCACTTCACCAGACTGAAACCCACCCATCAGTACAATTTTGACATTTGCATAACCCCTCCCACCTGGGAACGCCCACTTCTCCAGACTGAAACCCACCCATCAGTACTATTTTTACATTTACATAACCCCTCCCACCAGGGAACGCCCACTTCTCCAGACTGAAACCCACCCATCAGTACAATTTTTACATTTGCATAACCCCTCCCACCTGGGAACGCCTATTTCTCCAGACTGAAACCCACCCATCAGTACAATTTTCACATTTGCATAACTCCTCCCACTGGTTGCATCAGGATTGAGGGCTCTTGAGAGTAGTACTGTGGCGGGGGGGGGGGGGGGGGATGTTCTCAGGAAGCTACGTAATCAGGGTGGGCCGTCCATTAAGGGAACCCCCCCATCCATCGCCGCCTCCCCCTATCCATGCGTCCGGCCCCTTTCACACCGGACGCATGGATTCCAATGGGTGGGGTTTGAAGCCAGAGGCTCTAATAGGCTTCTAAATCGGGTGGGGTCGGGGGCGCAGAGAGTGCGCTCACAGCCCACCCCTAGGTGTGTTACAATAGCGAATGAATATTCCTCCTCCTGGCCAATCAGGAAGCGGGTTTTGACACCCGTTGCCCGATTGGCTTAAAGGACAGGCGATCCTATTGGATGCCTAGGAGGAGGAGCCGCTGCCCTCCATCCGCATAGATGGGGTAAGTGCTGGACTGGCAAACAGCGAGGGGAGGGGGGAGGAGGTGCCGCCGCAAACAACTACCCCTCCCCCCGAAAAAAACACCAGCCACCACTGCTATGTACAGCACCCCGCTGGCCCCTCCCACCAGCCATAATCTGCTTGCATTGCATAGAGGAGCACAGAGACCCAGTGATGACATCTCTGAGATGATAACGGTAGGAAATTAAAAATTGAAAAGTTTTATATACAAATTTAGCATCACAGCCACGCCCGGCCCCCCAGTACTCCTTTCAACACCCCTAGTGCAAGCAGTGGGCTGGCTTTTGGGTAGAGTTATGCAAATGTTGTGATTGAGTGTGAGCAGGGCTGCTGATAGAAATCGCGGGCCCCCCCCCCCCCCCTACAGACTACTTGATGGGTTTTATTTCCTCTTTATTCCCCTGCAAAGTAAAAGCATAATGGGCTAGTATGCATCTCATCGCATACTAGCCCATTATGTGGCATTTACCTGCAAACGAAGCCCGCGATGCCCTCCCCCCCCCTCCCGCTGGTGGAAGCATCCACCTTCTCCCCTCTTCCCTTTCGGCTCTGTGACTGGCTGGAGCCACGTGACGTCACTCCCGCGCATGACGTCACTCCCGCGCATGACGTCACTCTTCACTGCGCATGCGCCAATGACATCACCGGAGCTCTACAAGGGAAATATCTCCTAAACGGCGCATGTTTAGGATATTTTTTTTTTTTTTAAGTACATATAAGTAAGCCTTATTCTATATAAAAATAGGTCAGGGGGGGGTTTACAACCACTTCAATACCGCAGAACGTCATATGGCGGTCCTGGTACTTCGAGTGAGGATATCTGGATGGTGGGGGCAGTTGACCGACTTGCCTAAAAAAAAAAAAAACGGATCTCTCCGACGGCGTGCTGTCACTACTGAGAGGGGTTCTGTCTTCTCTCTGGGTTCCTGGGCTCCAGCTGTTTGGTTCGAACCACGATGATGTAACTCTCGCGCATGCGCGTGGGAGTTTGGGTCACAGCTATCTCAATGGAGGGTAGGCTGCCCGTTGAGCGCACAGTGCACATGCCCCGGTGCTATCACCGGATCCTACGTTTAGGAGATGTTCATTGTACCTACAGGTAGGGCCTATAATAGGGCCTACCTGTAGGTACAAGATAAATAAAAAAATGGCCAGATCAGTTAGTAAACGGTTAAAAAGAAGGAGCTGATACATAGATGGGAACTGACAGTGAAGGGGAGAAGAAGCCAAGTTGGGTAGGTCAGGAAGCAGTCTGGAGAAGACTGGGAAGCCCAGCTACATAAAGCACACTAAAGTCTACTGGGACCAGATAAAATGCAGCTATGGAACCGGTGTGACTGTAAATTCTTCACCCCCCCCCCCCCCCATGGGGAATGCAGGTGATCAGCTGCCCCCCCCCCCCCCCCCATGGGGAATGCAGCGGATCAGCTGTGATTGTGCCAGGGAGACAAAGCAAAGGGGGAAGAAAAAAAAAAAGTAAACAGGCTTAGGCGGTTGGAGCTCCAGGATCAGAGAGACGGAGGGAGAGAACAAAGTTACACGGCAGAGCCAACATTAGAGCCAGCGCTGCGAGGGGAGGGGGATTAGTGAGGGACGACAATCGTATGTCTTTACCTCCAGCAGCAGGGAGAGCTGGAGAGACCCGCTTTCAGCTGCTGGAAGAAGGGTTCTGTAATTGTCGTACCTGACTAATCTCCCCTCCCTTTTTCAGGCCCCCCCTGTGTGCTCTGGCCCACTACAAGAGGACTAGTGCCCCCCCCATCAGCGGCCATGGGTGTCAGTCTGGAGGAGCGGGCGATCACAGGCAGGCTGTATTTGCAAGCGGACTATCCCAGGTAATGCCCACATGTGATGCCGAGCCTCCAGTGAATGAAAGGGGTGAGCCAGGTGCAGTCAGGCTGGGGAGGAAAGAGCTAACTGACGCTGGGCGTCTTCTAGGCAGGAAAGGAGGCTGGCTGTTACTCTTCAGTGCATTGCCAGGACTGTCTGACCATCTCCGGCCTTTTCCTTTTCAGTTCCAGGTGGAGCAGAAGAAAAGGGCAGTTGAGGAACGCAGGCGATTCCCTCTGGAGCAGCGTCTGAAGGAGCATATTGTGGGTCAGGAGAGCGCCATCGCCACCGTGGCTGCAGGTAATACTGCTGTATGCCCTTTACGGGCGCTTCTTAAAGAAGTTCTCCGCTAAGCTGTCCTGGTATCTCAAAGGGTGCTGGAATGAGATCGCTATTTAGAATATTGTAATCACGATATACCAAATGGTATGATGTATGTATCGTTGTGTATCTGATTGTATGATGTATGTATTGTGTATCTGGTTGTATGATGTATGTATCATTGTGTATCTCATCTTATGATGTATGTATCTGATTGTATGATGTATGTGTCCAATAATTTTACTTTAATGCATGCGACGATCTATATTTATTATTTAACCCCTTTAAGCTCTAACCAACCCCCTACCCAGACCCCCCTCCCGTGGACCAGAACAGTTTTTGCATGGCCTCCACAGGTTCCTTAATTCTGCAAAATTGACTCCCCAGCCTTCCACTTCCTCTAAGTTTGTATAAAAAAAGGTAATCTGCGATACGCCGCCATTAACGCATCAGCACCGCTGTCATCCAATCACACACCAACAGCTGCGTTCTTACCTGGTTGCTGGTATAAACCGGTCCATACTGCCCTAAGTCTGCTGTCTGCGACCCTCTTTGGTGCCGTTTCCATTTGCGGGAATCCAGCACTGCAGATGCGCCGGCCCCTTGTGGCAGTGTCACTCCTCTTCCGGATCCATTGCAGTAGGAAGTGTGGCGCTGAATCGATATCAACAACATGATTAACTAACAATTCATCCTTAATATTTAGTAATAATATGTAACAAAATATACTCTCAGAAAATCATTTGACAATTCATAGGATTCTTAAAGTCCCTTAATTATTCTTAAAGCCTCTTAGTGTGGAGCATGCATGCTATACAATTATCAGCAGAGCATGTTACATGTACCCCCCCCCCCCCTTCAGCGGGATTGGCCAAAAGTATATATATATATTTTTTTTTTTGGTCAATCCCCCTGAAGATGTAAGCTCCTGACGAAACGCGTTGAGGGTGGCCTATACGTGACATCATCACAGCCAAGAATTGATGTGCAAATCACCTTCCAGTGCAAAAAGAATATAGAACTCCGTGCCAACATAAAGTGAGGTTATAGCCTCTTAGTGTAAAGCATGCATGCTATACAATTGTCAACATAGCATGTTACATGTATCACCCCCCCCGTCTTCAGGGGGATTGGCCAAAAGTATTTTTTTGGTCAATCCCCCGAAGATGTAATCTGACGAAACGCGTTGTGAGGTTGCCTATACGTGACATCATAATGGCCAAGAATTGCTGGTAAAAACACGTGGTTAGCGGTGTTGGGAGGGACGCGGCGTATTGCGAGCCCTGCGTACTTCAGTGATTTTATTTTTTTTATTTTTTTTTTGGGGGGGGGGGGGTGTACGTAGATGGCCTACGGTACAAGTCTGGTTAAAGTGAACCTGTGCTTTACGCCCCTCCTCCTCCTATATAGACAGGCCTTTCTTTTGCTCATCCGTTGTTCAGTTCAGCTAACTGGAGAGGAGACCCTGTACTTCCAGGTATGTCTGACCATGTGACTCGTTCCCCCTCCTCTTCTGTCACAGCGTTGGGGATTGGCCCAGAGCTGCAATAGTGAAAGTGGCGCCACCCTCTGGCTTTTGCAGTAGGTCACAGATCTAAGATAAGAGAGTGGCTGAACAAACTGATCTAATATATATATAGATGTAGCTGTACTGCCTGACGACCTGAGCCGTGCGCGGTAGTCTGCAGGACGTTGGAGCCAAGCTTATACAGCGGGGGAACTTTACAGAGCCCTCGTAAAAAAAAAAAAAAATCTCCAGATCCCCGCAGTGGCCAATTCCACGGATTTCTAAATATAGGGCATTTCCTCATCCAGCGCGGTCGAGGCTCTCCGGGGCGCCATATTGTGGCTTCGTGATTACTCACCGAGGTGCCATGAAGATGTCTGAATCTATAGCAGCCGCGGTGACACTACGTGGTGTCTACAAGGCTGCAGCACCGGCGATGTGGACACGTAGGGGCCCCCCGAAGGAGGCCAGTCTGAAAGATGAACGGAACTGGGCGGCAGGGCCACCAAACAGACAGAAAAGATTTTTAGAAATTCGGATTTATTTATATACACTATATTACCAAAAGTATTGGGACGCCTGCCTTTGCGCACACATGAACTTCAATGGCATCCCAGTCTTAGTTCGTAGGGTTCAGCATTGAGTTGGCTCCGCCCTTTGCAGCTTCAACTCTTCTGGGAAGGCCGTCCACAAGGTTTAGGAGATGTGTCTATGGGAATGTTTGACCATTCTTCCAGAAGAGCGTTTGTGAGGTCAGGCACTGGTGTTGGACGAGACCTGGTTCGCAGTCTCCACTCTAATTCATTCCAAAGGTGTTCTATCAGGTTATGGTCAGGACTCTGTGCAGGCCAGTCAAGTTCCTCCACCCCAAACTCGCTCATCCATGTCTTTATCTTTGTGTACTGGTGCGCAGTCATGTTGGAACAGGAAGGGGCCATTCCCCAAACTGTTCCCACAAAGTTGGGAGCATGAAATTGTCCAAAATGTCTTGGTGTGCTGAGGCCTTAAGAGTTCCCTTCACTGGAACTAAGGGGCCAAACCCAACCCCTGAAAAACAACCCCAAAACCATAATCCCCACCCCCTCCACCAAATGATTTAGACCAGATTCCAAGTTACCATAGAGTGTGCTGTGAGGATTCCAAGTTACCATAGAGTGTGCTATGAGGATTCCACATTACCATAGAGTGTGCTATGAGGATTCCAAGTTATCATAGAGTGTGCTATGAGGATTCCAAGTTACCATAGAGTGTGCTATGAGGATTCCAAGTTACCATAGAGTGTGCTGTGAGGATTCCAAGTTACCATAGAGTGTGCTGTGAGGATTCCAAGTTACCATAGAGTGTGCTATGAGGATTCCACATTACCATAGAGTGTGCTATGAGGATTCCACATTACCATAGAGTGTGCTATGAGGATTCCAAGTTACCATAGAGTGTGCTATGAGGATTCCAAGTTACCATAGAGTGTGCTATGAGGATTCCAAGTTACCATAGAGTGTGCTATGAGGATTCCAAGTTACCATAGAGTGTGCTGTGAGGATTCCAAGTTACCATAGAGTGTGCTGTGAGGATTCCAAGTTACCATAGAGTGTGCTGTGAGGATTCCAAGTTATCATAGAGTGTGCTGTGAGGATTCCAAGTTACCATAGAGTGTGCTGTGAGGATTCCAAGTTACCATAGAGTGTGCTGTGAGGATTCCAAGTTACCATAGAGTGTGCTATGAGGATTCCAAGTTATCATAGAGTGTGCTATGAGGATTCCAAGTTACCATAGAGTGTGCTATGAGGATTCCAAGTTACCATAGAGTGTGCTATGAGGATTCCAAGTTACCATAGAGTGTGCTATGAGGATTCCAAGTTACCATAGAGTGTGCTGTGAGGATTCCAAGTTACCATAGAGTGTGCTGTGAGGATTCCAAGTTACCATAGAGTGTGCTGTGAGGATTCCAAGTTACCATAGAGTGTGCTGTGAGGATTCCAAGTTACCATAGAGTGTGCTGTGAGGATTCCAAGTTACCATAGAGTGTGCTGTGAGGATTCCAAGTTACCATAGAGTGTGCTATGAGGATTCCAAGTTATCATAGAGTGTGCTATGAGGATTCCAAGTTACCATAGAGTGTGCTGTGAGGATTCCAAGTTACCATAGAGTGTGCTATGAGGATTCCAAGTTATCATAGAGTGTGCTATGAGGATTCCAAGTTACCATAGAGTGTGCTGTGAGGATTCCAAGTTACCATAGAGTGTGCTATGAGGATTCCAAGTTATCATAGAGTGTGCTATGAGGATTCCAAGTTACCATAGAGTGTGCTATGAGGATTCCAAGTTACCATAGAGTGTGCTGTGAGGATTCCAAGTTACCATAGAGTGTGCTATGAGGATTCCAAGTTATCATAGAGTGTGCTGTGAGGATTCCAAGTTACCATAGAGTGTGCTATGAGGATTCCAAGTTACCATAGAGTGTGCTATGAGGATTCCAAGTTATCATAGAGTGTGCTATGAGGATTCCAAGTTACCATAGAGTGTGCTATGAGGATTCCAAGTTACCATAGAGTGTGCTGTGAGGATTCCAAGTTATCATAGAGTGTGCTGTGAGGATTCCAAGTTACCATAGAGTGTGCTGTGAGGATTCCAAGTTATCATAGAGTGTGCTATGAGGATTCCAAGTTACCATAGAGTGTGCTGTGAGGATTCCAAGTTACCATAGAGTGTGCTGTGAGGATTCCAAGTTACCATAGAGTGTGCTGTGAGGATTCCAAGTTACCATAGAGTGTGCTGTGAGGATTCCAAGTTACCATAGAGTGGTACCAACCAGGGTTCCCTAGGGCTGTTTCAGAGGTTGCCAGGTGTTCCTTGAGCAAAGAGAAATCTCTGCCTCTCAGATACGTTCCCACTGACACCATTGATCTTTTTAGTTATATGTTGGTGGAAAAACTCTTCCCAGTGACCACAAGTGTAAGGAGCCTTTGTCCCACTGACCATTATCACAAGTTTTATAGATAGTCATTTTTAGTCGAGGTTCACTGAGACTGGAAAGAGATTTCAAGGGTTCCTCTGTGTTGGCAAGGTTGGGAAAGGCTGCCATAGAGTGTGCTATGAGATCTCTGCTACCATAGATGAAAACATGACAGCTTCATGTTATCATAGAGAGTGCTAGGAGGAATCTGTTACCACATCAATGCCTTGAGAACACCATGCTTTCATAAAGGGTGCCATGAGTATACCATGTTACCATAGATGGTGCCATTGGGACTTCATGTTACAAAGGTAGTGCTATAATGAGGACTCCATGTTGTCGTCATAGAGAGTCGTATGAGAACTCCATGTTACCAAAGAGAGTGCCATGAGGACTCCTTGTTATCATATAGTGCTAGGAAGACTCTGTTGCCTACTAGCACTCTATGCCATGGGGACCTCACATTACCATGGAGAGTGCTATGAGGGCTCCATGTTATCATAGAGTGCTCTGAGGGCTCCATGTTATCATAGAGTGCTCTGAGAACTCCATGTTATCATAGAGTGTTATGAGGGCTCCTTGTTATCATAGAGTGCTCTGAGGGCTCCTTGTTATCATAGAGTGCTATGAGGGCTCCATGGTACCATAGAGTGCTATGAGGGCTCCATGTTATCATAGAGTGCTATGAGGGCTCCATGTTATAATAGAGTGCTAAGAGGGCTCCTTGTCATCATAGAGTGCTCTGAGGGCTCCTTGTCATCATAGAGTGCTCTGAGAACTCCATGTTATCATAGAGTGTTATGAGGGCTCCTTGTCATCATAGAGTGCTATGAGGACTCCATGTTATAATAGAGTGCTATGAGGGCTCCTTGTCATCATAGAGTGCTATGAGGACTCCATGTTATAATAGAGTGCTATGAGGGCTCCTTGTCATAGAGCGCTACGAGTTCTCCTTATCATAGAGCGCTATGAGGGCTCCATGTTATCATAGAGCGCTATGAGGGCTCCTTGTTACTATAGAGAGTGCTGGCAGGAATACACCCTGTATCATTAAACAACGATCACTGTGCTGCAGAGACTTTGTCTAGGCAGGGGTGATGTCATCAGTTTGCTGCGGTTAAGTGAAAACATTTCCTCAGTCTCCCCTCCCCCAGAGATCAGACTGCAACATTGTAATTTTTGTACCAAGTCACAAAGGGAGAGGCTGCAGCAGGGGTCTGATCTGTGTCAGACGTTTGGGAACACAGGCACCATTATTTGATTGTGTCATCTCTGAACCAGCATCTCAGTCGCAGGTAGTAGGTAGTTACCTTGGATGATGCCTGATAAAACATGGTGCCGTCCTCCTGGAGAGGAAAGCAGATGAAGACATTGTCAGGGGGAGTACTGACTGATGCAATGGTGGGGTATAATAGTGGAGTACTGATGCCCCCCCTCCATGGTGGGGTATAATAGTGGAGTACCGATGCCCCCCCCCCCCCGCCATGGTGGGGTATAATAGTGGAGTACTGATGGCCCCCGCCATGGTGGGGTATAATAGTGGAGTACTGATGCCCTCCCACCATGGTGGGATATAGTAGTGAGTACTGATGCCCTCCCACCATGGTGGGGTATAATAGTGGAGTACTGATGCCCTCCCACCATGGTGGGGTATAATAGTGGAGTACTGATGCCCTCCCACCATGGTGGGGTATAATAGCAGAGTACTAATGCCCTCCCAGCATGGTGGGGTATAATAGTGGAGTACTGATGCCCTCCCACCATGGTGGGGTATAATAGCGGAGTACTGATGCCCTCCCACCATGGTGGGGTATAATAGCGGAGTACTGATGCCCTCCCACCATGGTGGGGTATAATAGCGGAGTACTGATGCCCTCCCACCATGGTGGGGTATAATAGCGGAGTACTGATGCCCTCCCACCATGGTGGGGTATAATAGCGGAGTACTGATGCCCTCCCACCATGGTGGGGTATAATAGCGGAGTACTGATGCCCTCCCACCATGGTGGGGTATAATAGCGGAGTACTGATGCCCTCCCACCATGGTGGGGTATAATAGCGGAGTACTGATGCCCTCCCACCATGGTGGGGTATAATAGCGGAGTACTGATGCCCCCCCTGCCATGGTGGGGTATAATAGCGGAGTACTGATGCCCCCCCTGCCATGGTGGGGTATAATAGCGGAGTACTGATGCCCTCCCACCATGGTGGGGTATAATAGCGGAGTACTGATGCCCTCCCACCATGGTGGGGTATAATAGCGGAGTACTGATGCCCTCCCACCATGGTGGGGTATAATAGCGGAGTACTGATGCCCCCCCTGCCATGGTGGGGTATAATAGCGGAGTACTGATGCCCCCCCTGCCATGGTGGGGTATAATAGCGGAGTACTGATGCCCTCCCACCATGGTGGGGTATAATAGCGGAGTACTGATGTTCCATATGGCTATGGATTGTATCTCCGGCAGTGGCGTTGGCTCGTCTCCCCGGCCGGTTCTGTGCCCGCAGGCGGTGTTGGGTAATTGGCGTGGTGTGATGAATGTTGTGTGTCTGTGTGTGACACGGGGTGGTGTCTCTGTACATTAGACCTGCTCTCTTTATGGGCCCCCTGATTGAATTATGGGAAACGTGCCTGAGATCCCTCTCTTCAAATCCACCCCCCCCGCCCCCAACCATCGCCAGCCGCGGGATATCGGCGCTGTCCGCGGCCGTTCTGCTGCCGCGCTCTCAGCTAAGTGGAAGGGACGGAATTTTCATTTAGCGATCCGTTGTGCTGATGGCCCTGCAGCTGTCCTGTGCGCGGTGCGGGGGAGGGGGGGGGGCAGTTAACCCCCTTCGCAGCGTGCTGCCTCTCGATTGGACGAGAACAGCCGGCTGTGGATGGCGATCGGGTGTGCCTACACTGTCTTTCTTATTTCTTTTTTTAGGGGGCTTCGGGGAAAATTTGGGAGGTCCTTTTTTTTTTTTTTTTTTTACGGTAGCAGCCAAATGGAATTTAATATTGTATTTATTGTCCGGCCACCAAATCGCAGAACCCCCCCCCCCCACTTCCTGTGTCACTGCCACGCCCATTGGACCCCTGCGTCACCCTGCGTCTCAGCTTCGCTCAGGTTCGAAATGCGTCTGAGTCAGGGAACGTCCTAATGAGCTTCGGCTCACCTTCTAGATCGGTAGCCGGTGCCAAGGTTTGCATTACGGCGTCATCCCCGGTGGTCTCTCTGCAGAGATCCAACGCATCCTCCTGCTCTACAATCAACAAAGCTCATGATCATGGAAGCAGTGGCCTCTCCGACACACACCCCCCCCCCTTGCTGAGTCAGGCCTATAGGATGGGGGGCGTGTGTCGGGGAGACCACTGCTTCCACATAAGGATAATGAGTTTTAACGATTACAGAGCTTTGAGTCACCGAAGGGGGGAGCGTCGGGGAGACCACTGCTTCCACACAGGGCTCATGAGCTTTACTGGGGCCTTAGAAACAAAGAGAGGTTGCGGCTTGGAAGCAGATCCCATCAGATGCTCCCTACGATCGCCATCATCAGTGGGGGCCGCCAAAGACTTCATATCTAGGTTTCAGTTCCTCTACGGAAGAACGCAATGACCCCCCCCCACCGCGTGGCAGTGTTTAGGCCTGGTGATTGGCTTCCTCCCTGGCGCGGAACGCTGCTTTCAGATTTTTTTGCAAGTATTTGTTATAGCGGTTGTCAGCCTTGTGAGTGTGGAGAGCGGGTGGGGGGACCAGAGAACGGGCGGGTGGGATGTGAGCAGATCGCGGTGTGGGACGGGTAGAGTTGGAGGCCTCTCAGGAACTGTCAGTGAGCTGGTTGGCCACCCGACAAAGAGGGAGATTCATTTCCATTCTGATGTTATGTATATAAATCTCCGACATCTGGAGGGACATCAGCAGATGGGGAGAGAACAAGAGTACAAGAAGCGTCTGTGGTGACCTCTGACCCGGTATGACGACTGACACCTACCGGTATGTAAGGAACATTCTTCTCACCGATCACCAATGTAAGGAACATTCTTCTCACTGATCACCAATGTAAGGAACATTCTTCTCACTGATCACCAATGTAAGGAACATTCTTCCCACTGATCACCAATGTAAGGAACATTCTTCCCACTGACCACCAATGTAAGGAACATTCTTCCCACTGATCACCAATGTAAGGAACATTCTTCCCACTGATCACCAATGTAAGGAACATTCTTCCCACTGACCACCAATGTAAGGAACATTCTTCTCACTGATCACCAATGTAAGGAACATTCTTCTCACTGATCACCAATGTAAGGAACATTCTTCTCACTGACAACCAATGTAAGGAACATTCTTCTCACTGATCACCAATGTAAGGAACATTCTTCCCACTGATCACCAATGTAAGGAGCATTCTTCTCACTGATCACCAATGTAAGGAACATTCTTCTCACTGATCACCAATGTAAGGAACATTCTTCTCACTGATCACCAATGTAAGGAACATTCTTCTCACTGATCACCAATGTAAGGAACATTCTTCTCACTGATCACCAATGTAAGGAACATTCTTCCCACTGATCACCAATGTAAGGAACATTCTTCTCACTGATCACCAATGTAAGGAACATTCTTCCCACTGATCACCAATGTAAGGGACCTTCTTCTCACTGATCACCAATGTAAGGGACATTCTTCTCACTGATCACCAATGTAAGGAACATTCTTCTCACTGATCACCAATGTAAGGAACATTCTTCTCACTGATCACCAATGTAAGGAGCATTCTTCCCACCGATCACCAATGTAAGGAACATTCTTCTCACTGATCACCAATGTAAGGGACATTCTTCTCACTGATCACCAATGTAAGGAGCATTCTTCTCACTGATCACCAATGTAAGGGACATTCTTCTCACTGATCACCAATGTAAGGAACATTCTTCTCACTGATCACCAATGTAAGGAACATTCTTCTCACTGATCACCAATGTAAGGAGCATTCTTCCCACCGATCACCAATGTAAGGAACATTCTTCTCACTGATCACCAATGTAAGGGACATTCTTCTCACTGATCACCAATGTAAGGAACATTCTTCTTACTGATCACCAATGTAAGGAACATTCTTCCCACTGATCACCAATGTAAGGAGCATTCTTCCCACTGATCACCAATGTAAGGAACATTCTTCTCACTGATCACCAATGTAAGGAACATTCTTCTCACTGATCACCAATGTAAGGAACATTCTTCTCACTGACCACCAATGTAAGGATCATTCTTCTCACTGATCACCAATGTAAGGAACATTCTTCTCACTGATCACCAATGTAAGGAACATTCTTCTCACTGATCACCAATGTAAGGGACATTCTTCTCACTGATCACCAATGTAAGGAACATTCTTCTCACTGATCACCAATGTAAGGGACATTCTTCTCACTGATCACCAATGTAAGGAACATTCTTCTCACTGACCACCAATGTAAGGAACATTCTTCTCACTGATCACCAATGTAAGGAACATTCTTCTCACTGATCACCAATGTAAGGGACATTCTTCTCACTGATCACCAATGTAAGGAACATTCTTCTTACTGATCACCAATGTAAGGAACATTCTTCCCACTGATCACCAATGTAAGGAGCATTCTTCCCACTGATCACCAATGTAAGGAACATTCTTCTCACTGATCACCAATGTAAGGAACATTCTTCTCACTGATCACCAATGTAAGGAACATTCTTCCCACTGATCACCAATGTAAGGAACATTCTTCCCACTGATCACCAATGTAAGGGACATTCTTCCCACTGATCACCAATGTAAGGAACATTCTTCCCACTGATCACCAATGTAAGGGACATTCTTCCCACTGATCACCAATGTAAGGAACATTCTTCTCACTGATCACCAATGTAAGGAACATTCTTCTCACTGATCACCAATGTAAGGAACATTCTTCCCACTGATCACCAATGTAAGGAACATTCTTCTCACTGACAACCAATGTAAGGAACATTCTTCTCACTGATCACCAATGTAAGGAACATTCTTCCCACTGATCACCAATGTAAGGAACATTCTTCTCACTGATCACCAATGTAAGGAACATTCTTCTCACTGATCACCAATGTAAGGAACATTCTTCTCACTGACAACCAATGTAAGGAACATTCTTCTCACTGATCACCAATGTAAGGAACATTCTTCCCACTGATCACCAATGTAAGGAACATTCTTCTCACTGATCACCAATGTAAGGAACATTCTTCTCACTGATCACCAATGTAAGGGACATTCTTCCCACTGATCTCCAATGTAAGGAACATTCTTCTCACTGATCACCAATGTAAGGAACATTCTTCTCACTGATCACCAATGTAAGGAACATTCTTCTCACTGATCACCAATGTAAGGAACATTCTTCTCACTGATCACCAATGTAAGGAGCATTCTTCCCACTGATCACCAATGTAAGGAACATTCTTCTCACTGATCACCAATGTAAGGAGCATTCTTCCCACTGATCACCAATGTAAGGAACATTCTTCCCACTGACCTCCAATGTAAGGATCATTCTTCTCACTGATCACCAATGTAAGGAGCATTCTTCCCACTGATCACCAATGTAAGGAACATTCTTCCCACTGATCACCAATGTAAGGAACATTCTTCGCACTGATCACCAATGTAAGGAACATTCTTCTCACTGATCACCAATGTAAGGAACATTCTTCTCACTGATCACCAATGTAAGGAGCATTCTTCCCACTGATCACCAATGTAAGGAACATTCTTCCCACTGATCACCAATGTAAGGAACATTCTTCCCACTGATCACCAATGTAAGGAACATTCTTCCCACTGACCTCCAATGTAAGGAACATTCTTCTCACTGATCACCAATGTAAGGAGCATTCTTCCCACTGATCACCAATGTAAGGAACATTCTTCCCACTGATCACCAATGTAAGGAACATTCTTCCCACTGATCACCAATGTAAGGAACATTCTTCCCACTGATCACCAATGTAAGGAACATTCTTCCCACTGATCACCAATGTAAGGAACATTCTTCTCACTGATCACCAATGTAAGGAACATTCTTCTCACTGATCACCAATGTAAGGAACATTCTTCTCACTGATCACCAATGTAAGGAACATTCTTCTCACTGATCACCAATGTAAGGAACATTCTTCCCACTGATCACCAATGTAAGGAACATTCTTCCTACTGATCACCAATGTAAGGAACATTCTTCTCACTGATCACCAATGTAAGGAACATTCTTCTCACTGACAACCAATGTAAGGAACATTCTTCTCACTGATCACCAATGTAAGGAACATTCTTCTCACTGATCACCAATGTAAGGAACATTCTTCCCACTGATCACCAATGTAAGGAACATTCTTCTCACTGATCACCAATGTAAGGAACATTCTTCTCACTGATCACCAATGTAAGGAACATTCTTCTCACTGATCACCAATGTAAGGAACATTCTTCCCACTGATCACCAATGTAAGGAACATTCTTCTCACTGATCACCAATGTAAGGAACATTCTTCTCACTGATCACCAATGTAAGGAACATTCTTCTCACTGACAACCAATGTAAGGAACATTCTTCTCACTGATCACCAATGTAAGGAACATTCTTCCCACTGATCACCAATGCAAGGAACATTCTTCTCACTGATCACCAATGTAAGGAACATTCTTCCCACTGATCACCAATGTAAGGAACATTCTTCCCACTGATCACCAATGTAAGGAACATTCTTCTCACTGATCTCCAATGTAAGGGACATTCTTCTCACTGATCACCAATGTAAGGAACATTCTTCTCACTGATCACCAATGTAAGGAACATTCTTCTCACTGACAACCAATGTAAGGAACATTCTTCCCACTGATCACCAATGTAAGGAACATTCTTCTCACTGATCACCAATGTAAGGAACATTCTTCTCACTGATCACCAATGTAAGGAACATTCTTCCCACTGATCACCAATGTAAGGAACATTCTTCTCACTGATCACCAATGTAAGGAACATTCTTCTCACTGACAACCAATGTAAGGAACATTCTTCTCACTGATCACCAATGTAAGGAACATTCTTCTCACTGACAACCAATGTAAGGAACATTCTTCTCACTGATCACCAATGTAAGGAACATTCTTCCCACTGATCACCAATGTAAGGAACATTCTTCCCACTGATCACCAATGTAAGGAACATTCTTCTCACTGATCACCAATGTAAGGAACATTCTTCTCACTGATCACCAATGTAAGGAACATTCTTCTCACTGACAACCAATGTAAGGAACATTCTTCTCACTGATCACCAATGTAAGGAACATTCTTCTCACTGATCACCAATGTAAGGAACATTCTTCTCACTGATCACCAATGTAAGGGACATTCTTCTCACTGATCACCAATGTAAGGAACATTCTTCTCACTGATCACCACTGTAAGGAACATTCTTCTCACTGATCACCACTGTAAGGAACATTCTTCTCACTGACAACCAATGTAAGGAACATTCTTCTCACTGACCACCAATGTAAGGAACATTCTTCTCACTGACCACCAATGTAAGGAACATTCTTCTCACTGATCACCAATGTAAGGAACATTCTTCTCACTGATCACCAATGTAAGGAACATTCTTCCCACTGATCACCAATGTAAGGAACGTTCTTCTCACTGATCACCAATGTAAGGAACGTTCTTCCCACTGATCACCAATGTAAGGAACATTCTTCCCACTGATCACCAATGTAAGGAACATTCTTCCCACTGATCACCAATGTAAGGAACATTCTTCCCACTGATCACCAATGTAAGGAGCATTCTTCTCACTGACAACCAATGTAAGGAACATTCTTCTCGCTGATCACCAATGTAAGGAACATTCTTCTCGCTGATCACCAATGTAAGGAACATTCTTCTCGCTGATCACCAATGTAAGGGATATTCTTCTCACTGATCACCAATGTAAGGAACATTCTTCCCACTGATCACCAATGTAAGGAACATTCTTCCCACTGATCACCAATGTAAGGAACATTCTTCCCACTGATCACCAATGTAAGGAACATTCTTCTCACTGATCACCAATGTAAGGAACATTCTTCTCACTGATCACCAATGTAAGGAACATTCTTCTCACTGATCACCAATGTAAGGAACATTCTTCTCACTGATCACCAATGTAAGGAACATTCTTCTCACTGATCACCAATGTAAGGAACATTCTTCTCACTGATCACCAGTGTAAGGAACATTCTTCCCACTGATCACCAATGTAAGGAACATTCTTCTCACTGATCACCAATGTAAGGAACATTCTTCTCACTGATCACCAATGTAAGGAACATTCTTCCCACTGATCACCAATGTAAGGAACATTCTTCTCACTGATCACCAATGTAAGGAACATTCTTCTCACTGATCACCAATGTAAGGAACATTCTTCTCACTGATCACCAATGTAAGGGACATTCTTCTCACTGATCACCAATGTAAGGAACATTCTTCTCACTGATCACCAATGTAAGGAACATTCTTCTCACTGATCACCAATGTAAGGAACATTCTTCTCACTGATCACCAATGTAAGGAACATTCTTCTCACTGATCACCAATGTAAGGAACATTCTTCTCACTGATCACCAATGTAAGGAACATTCTTCTCACTGATCACCAATGTAAGGAACATTCTTCTCACTGATCACCAATGTAAGGAACATTCTTCCCACTGATCACCAATGTAAGGAACATTCTTCTCACTGATCACCAATGTAAGGAACATTCTTCTCACTGATCACCAATGTAAGGAACATTCTTCCCACTGATCACCAATGTAAGGAACATTCTTCTCACTGATCACCAATGTAAGGAACATTCTTCTCACTGATCACCAATGTAAGGAACATTCTTCTCACTGATCACCAATGTAAGGGACATTCTTCTCACTGATCACCAATGTAAGGAACATTCTTCTCACTGATCACCAATGTAAGGAACATTCTTCTCACTGATCACCAATGTAAGGAACATTCTTCTCACTGATCACCAATGTAAGGAACATTCTTCTCACTGATCACCAATGTAAGGGACATTCTTCTCACTGATCACCAATGTAAGGAACATTCTTCTCACTGATCACCAATGTAAGGAACATTCTTCCCACTGATCACCAATGTAAGGAACATTCTTCTCACTGATCACCAATGTAAGGAACATTCTTCTCACTGATCACCAATGTAAGGAACATTCTTCTCACTGATCACCAATGTAAGGGACATTCTTCTCACTGATCACCAATGTAAGGAACATTCTTCTCACTGATCACCAATGTAAGGAACATTCTTCTCACTGATCACCAATGTAAGGAACATTCTTCTCACTGATCACCAATGTAAGGAACATTCTTCTCACTGATCACCAATGTAAGGAACATTCTTCTCACTGATCACCAATGTAAGGGACATTCTTCTCACTGATCACCAATGTAAGGAACATTCTTCTCACTGATCACCACTGTAAGGAACATTCTTCTCACTGATCACCACTGTAAGGAACATTCTTCTCACTGACAACCAATGTAAGGAACATTCTTCTCACTGACCACCAATGTAAGGAACATTCTTCTCACTGACCACCAATGTAAGGAACATTCTTCTCACTGATCACCAATGTAAGGAACATTCTTCTCACTGATCACCAATGTAAGGAACATTCTTCCCACTGATCACCAATGTAAGGAACGTTCTTCTCACTGATCACCAATGTAAGGAACGTTCTTCCCACTGATCACCAATGTAAGGAACATTCTTCCCACTGATCACCAATGTAAGGAACATTCTTCCCACTGATCACCAATGTAAGGAACATTCTTCCCACTGATCACCAATGTAAGGAGCATTCTTCTCACTGACAACCAATGTAAGGAACATTCTTCTCGCTGATCACCAATGTAAGGAACATTCTTCTCGCTGATCACCAATGTAAGGAACATTCTTCTCGCTGATCACCAATGTAAGGGATATTCTTCTCACTGATCACCAATGTAAGGAACATTCTTCCCACTGATCACCAATGTAAGGAACATTCTTCCCACTGATCACCAATGTAAGGAACATTCTTCCCACTGATCACCAATGTAAGGAACATTCTTCTCACTGATCACCAATGTAAGGAACATTCTTCTCACTGATCACCAATGTAAGGAACATTCTTCTCACTGATCACCAATGTAAGGAACATTCTTCTCACTGATCACCAATGTAAGGAACATTCTTCTCACTGATCACCAATGTAAGGAACATTCTTCTCACTGATCACCAGTGTAAGGAACATTCTTCCCACTGATCACCAATGTAAGGAACATTCTTCTCACTGATCACCAATGTAAGGAACATTCTTCTCACTGATCACCAATGTAAGGAACATTCTTCCCACTGATCACCAATGTAAGGAACATTCTTCTCACTGATCACCAATGTAAGGAACATTCTTCTCACTGATCACCAATGTAAGGAACATTCTTCTCACTGATCACCAATGTAAGGGACATTCTTCTCACTGATCACCAATGTAAGGAACATTCTTCTCACTGATCACCAATGTAAGGAACATTCTTCTCACTGATCACCAATGTAAGGAACATTCTTCTCACTGATCACCAATGTAAGGAACATTCTTCTCACTGATCACCAATGTAAGGAACATTCTTCTCACTGATCACCAATGTAAGGAACATTCTTCTCACTGATCACCAATGTAAGGAACATTCTTCTCACTGATCACCAATGTAAGGAACATTCTTCCCACTGATCACCAATGTAAGGAACATTCTTCTCACTGATCACCAATGTAAGGAACATTCTTCTCACTGATCACCAATGTAAGGAACATTCTTCCCACTGATCACCAATGTAAGGAACATTCTTCTCACTGATCACCAATGTAAGGAACATTCTTCTCACTGATCACCAATGTAAGGAACATTCTTCTCACTGATCACCAATGTAAGGGACATTCTTCTCACTGATCACCAATGTAAGGAACATTCTTCTCACTGATCACCAATGTAAGGAACATTCTTCTCACTGATCACCAATGTAAGGAACATTCTTCTCACTGATCACCAATGTAAGGAACATTCTTCTCACTGATCACCAATGTAAGGGACATTCTTCTCACTGATCACCAATGTAAGGAACATTCTTCTCACTGATCACCAATGTAAGGAACATTCTTCTCACTGATCACCAATGTAAGGAACATTCTTCCCACTGATCACCAATGTAAGGAACATTCTTCCCACTGATCACCAATGTAAGGAACATTCTTCTCACTGATCACCAATGTAAGGAACATTCTTCTCACTGATCACCAATGTAAGGAACATTCTTCTCACTGATCACCAATGTAAGGAACATTCTTCTCACTGATCACCAATGTAAGGAACATTCTTCTCACTGATCACCAATGTAAGGAACATTCTTCCCACTGATCACCAATGTAAGGAGCATTCTTCCCACTGATCACCAATGTAAGGAACATTCTTCTCACTGATCACCAATGTAAGGAACATTCTTCTCACTGATCACCAATGTAAGGAACATTCTTCTCACTGATCACCAATGTAAGGAACATTCTTCTCACTGATCACCAATGTAAGGAACATTCTTCTCACTGATCACCAATGTAAGGAACATTCTTCTCACTGATCACCAGTGTAAGGAACATTCTTCCCACTGATCACCAATGTAAGGAACATTCTTCTCACTGATCACCAATGTAAGGAACATTCTTCTCACTGATCACCAATGTAAGGAACATTCTTCCCACTGATCACCAATGTAAGGAACATTCTTCTCACTGATCACCAATGTAAGGAACATTCTTCTCACTGATCACCAATGTAAGGAACATTCTTCTCACTGATCACCAATGTAAGGGACATTCTTCTCACTGATCACCAATGTAAGGAACATTCTTCTCACTGATCACCAATGTAAGGAACATTCTTCTCACTGATCACCAATGTAAGGAACATTCTTCTCACTGATCACCAATGTAAGGAACATTCTTCTCACTGATCACCAATGTAAGGAACATTCTTCTCACTGATCACCAATGTAAGGAACATTCTTCTCACTGATCACCAATGTAAGGAACATTCTTCTCACTGATCACCAATGTAAGGAACATTCTTCCCACTGATCACCAATGTAAGGAACATTCTTCTCACTGATCACCAATGTAAGGAACATTCTTCTCACTGATCACCAATGTAAGGAACATTCTTCCCACTGATCACCAATGTAAGGAACATTCTTCTCACTGATCACCAATGTAAGGAACATTCTTCTCACTGATCACCAATGTAAGGAACATTCTTCTCACTGATCACCAATGTAAGGGACATTCTTCTCACTGATCACCAATGTAAGGAACATTCTTCTCACTGATCACCAATGTAAGGAACATTCTTCTCACTGATCACCAATGTAAGGAACATTCTTCTCACTGATCACCAATGTAAGGAACATTCTTCTCACTGATCACCAATGTAAGGGACATTCTTCTCACTGATCACCAATGTAAGGAACATTCTTCTCACTGATCACCAATGTAAGGAACATTCTTCTCACTGATCACCAATGTAAGGAACATTCTTCCCACTGATCACCAATGTAAGGAACATTCTTCCCACTGATCACCAATGTAAGGAACATTCTTCTCACTGATCACCAATGTAAGGAACATTCTTCTCACTGATCACCAATGTAAGGAACATTCTTCTCACTGATCACCAATGTAAGGAACATTCTTCTCACTGATCACCAATGTAAGGAACATTCTTCTCACTGATCACCAATGTAAGGAACATTCTTCCCACTGATCACCAATGTAAGGAGCCAATTCCACTCACTTCCTGCTTTGGTCACTTCTGTTTTTGCATATAACAGATTTTATACCCCTTCCTGTCCAAACCAGCTCATAAACCCTCGCCACCCCCTTGTATGTTCTCATTGGAGATTGTTCCAGGGTGCACCATCTATGGACTCCTCTGCCTTTTAAAACTTGAAACCACAAGTTGATCAGCAAAGCTGCGGGTGCGCAGACCATATGGTGGGCCTGCAGGTGTGCGGGGGATGAGGTGGACCTTGATGTTCAGGGGGGATAAGGCCGACCTGCATGTGAGCAAGGGATATGGCGTGCCTGCGGGTGCGTGGGGAATATGGCATGAATGTGGGTGCGTGGAGGATGAGGTGTGCCTGCGGGTGCGTGGGGGATATGGCGTTCCTGCGGGTGCATTGGTG
Organism: Lithobates pipiens; assembly: GCF_037356315.1. NCBI lineage: Eukaryota > Metazoa > Chordata > Amphibia > Anura > Ranidae > Lithobates > Lithobates pipiens. The sequence continues at coordinate 6,176,404 of NW_027507785.1, read as the reverse complement.
GGGGGTATGGCATGCCTGCAGGTGCGCAGGGAATATGGTGTGCATGTGGGTGCGTGGGGGATAAGTGCCTTTTGGTACACAGAGGATATGGTTGGCCTGCGGGGGGATGAGGCGGCCTTCATGTGCGCGGTCGATAAGGTGTGCCTGCGGGTACGCAGGGGATAAGTCCAACCTGCACATGCACGGGGGATATGGCGGACCTGCAGGTGCACGGGGGGGGGGGTGAGGCGAGCCTTCATGTGCGCGGGCGATAAGGCGTGCCTGCGGGTGCGCGGGGGATGAGGCGTGCCTGCGGGTGCGCGGGGGATGAGGCGTGCCTGCGGGTGCGCGGGGGATGAGGCGTGCCTGCGGGTACGCGGGGGATGAGGCGTGCCTGCGGGTGCGCGGGGGATGAGGCGGGCCTTCATGTGTGGGGGAATAAGGCGTGCCTGCGGGTACGCGGGGGATAAGGCCGACCTGCACATGCACGGGTCATAAGGCGTGCCTGCGGGTGCGCAGGGGTTGAGACAGGCCTTCATGTGCATGGGAATAAGGCGTGCCTGCGGGCACATGGGGGATAGGGCCGACCTGCACATGCACAGGGGATATGGCGGGCCTGTGGGTGCGCTAGAGATGAAGCGGGCCTTCATGTGCGTGGTCGATAAGGTGTGTCTGCGGGTGCGCGTGGGATAAGGTGCGCCTGTGGGTGCCCGGGTGATATGGCAGGCCTGCGGGTGCCCGGGTGATATGGCAGGCCTGCGGGTGTGTGGGGGATACAGCAGGCCTGCGGGTGTGTGGGGGATACGGCAGGCCTGCGGGTGTGTGGGTAAATAAGGCGTGCCAGCGGGTACGCGGGAGATAAAGCGTGAAAGCGCACTTGCGGGCACGCGGGGGACGAGGCATGAAGGCGTGCCTGCGGGATGAGGTGTGAAGGCGTACCTGCCCGTGCCCAGTGGATTATGTGCCCCTCTGCAGGGTATAAGGTGTGCCAGCATATGAGCGGTATCTCTCCCTGTGCAAGAACCCAGAAGCAGCAGAAATTTGAAGATGGCAGAGTGGCAGGAGGAGATCTTCGGCTGCATGGAAGACTACGCTGGACTCAATGGACCAGTGAGCATTTTTTTTTTTTTTTTATGCCAGCTCAGATATGACTCAATCCATGTAAATCCTGATGCCCGCGCAGTTCTTGGATGCGGTTGCAAATGTCTGACGCGGATCAGCCTCCTACCTTGTGACTCACTACAAAGTTAAAATGTACAATCTGAGCACTGGGGGAGGGGAGACCGGAAAGGCTTCCTCTTCCTTCTACAAAGTTACAGTGTACAGTCTGATCACTGGGGGGGGGGGGGGGGAGAGACTGAGGAAATGCTTCCTCCTGCCTGCAGCAGAGTAATGATTTCATCTCAGCCGTGAGCTGGATTTAACCCTTTGCCTACTATGCCGTTTCTAAACGCACCTTGCTAGAGAAGCGGTTAGAGTATATTAGTGCTGTAAACCTTTTGGCACAGAACGGCGCAGCAGAGCGCCCCGTATCCCAGATAACGCAAACGCGGAGATGCGAGGATCGCCCCCCTCCCTGAAAATGAATAGATGTGATAACGGCACATTTATTACCCTCACAAACTGGCTGGGACCGATCGCTCTCCCGTGCAGCCTGATAACTGCTGCGCTATTGATTTGTGTAAAACAATCCGGAGAATTTATCCGTTCAATAGATCGCTGAAGGGCCCGCGCCATCCCTCCATACAAATGGAGAAAATAAAAGCCGCTGCGCTCCCCCTGCGGGAATGAGGGGGGGGTGGAATTGTTTTCTTTGTCTTGCAGGAAAAAAAACAACATCGCCGTCTGGATAAACGGTAAACCGTGTTACAGGCCGAGCGATCCGGTGCAAGAATTATATGGGGGGGGACATCTGTGCCCACCCACTGAGGGCCGGTACATGCCTGATGAAGGGGGGTCCTGCGTGGCTCGAAACTTCCCTTTCTGCTGTAATGATGTCATAGCTGGTTAAAGTTTCGGACCCATTTTTTTTTTTTGGGGGGGGAAATCCCGCGGCGATGTTATTTTCTTTGGCTGTGCACGGCTCCAGCCGGTGTGGTCAGTTCAGCAGCCATTTATAAATACAGCCATCTCTACAGGAATGTGTGCGTTGGGAGTATTGCATTGGAAGTTCTTGAAGCTGAACCGCCACCTTCCCCTCTTTTGTTCCCAGGATAGGAGAAGGTAATGAGTATTTAAGCAAGGAGGGGCTTTGGAGATAAGTAGAGGGGGAGGTGTTCTGTAGTCCGGCCAGGGGAGAACTGGTCAGGGCTGAAAACACGGCTTGGGATTTCAGTACAGGGTTGTCGGCTCAGACAGGAAGTTGGGAGCTCACTGGATTTCCGGCTGATCAATAGGTCTTTGAAGCACTGATTATCTCTGCCAATCAGTGCCTCCCCCACCAGCAGGTATAGCGGTCATAAATGGGATGGTCCACAGTGTGCCTAACGTAAGCGCCTCATAATCCACTTTCCGTGATCAGTGAGCCCCGAAATGTTATCCGTTTGGGAAGGTCACACCTATTCAGTTTATGGATAGACTGCCACCTCTGTCCCCCAAATTGGGCCCAATTAGCCGTTTTCCCTCCCCCCGGTGTCATGTGACTCGTTGGTGTTACAAGCTCTCAGGTGTGAATGGGGAGCAGGTGTGTTAAATTCGGTGTTATCGCTCTCACTCTCTCATACTTAGTGGGTGGCACAGTGGTGTGGTGGTTAGTACTCGCGCCTAGCAGTAAAAAGGGTCGCTGGTTCGAATCCCAACCACAACGCTACCTGCCTGGAGTTTGCATGTTCTCCCTGTGCCTGCGTGGGCCTCCTCCGGGTCGTCCGGTTTCCTCCCACACTCCAAAGACATGCGGGTAGGTTAATTGGTTTCTGTCCAAAAGTGGCCCTAGTATATGAATGTGGACCTTGGATTGTGGGCTCCTTGAGGGTAGGGAATGATGTGAGTGTGCAATGTACAGGGATAGGGACAATTGTAGACACTCACTCAGGTTGAACTGGATGGACTGGTGTCTTTATTCAGCCTTACTAACTATGTAACTATACTGGTCACTGGAAGTTCAGCATGGCACCTCATGGCAAAGAACTCTCTGAGGATCTGAAAAAAAAAAAAGAATTGTTGCTCTACATAAAGATGGCCTAGGCCAGTGATGGTGAACCTCGGCACCCCGGATGTTTTGGAACTACATTTCCCATGATGCTCAACTTCACCGCAGAGCGCATGAGCCTCATGGGAAATGTAGTTCCAAAACATCTGGGGTGCCAAGGTTTGCCATCACTGCCCTAGGCTATAAGAAGATTGTCAAGACTCTGAAACTGAGCTGCAGCACGGTGGCCAAGACCATACAGCGGTATAACAGGACAGGTTCCACTCAGAACAGGCCTCGCCATGGTCCACCAAAGAAGTTGAGGTCACGTGCTCAGCGTCATATCCAGAGGTTGTCTTTGAGAAATAGACCTATGAATGCTGCCAGCATTGCTGCAGAGGTTGTAGGGGTGGGGGGTCAGCCTGTCAGTGCTCAGACCATACGCCGCACACTGCATCAAATTGGTCTGCATGGCTGTCATCCCAGAAGGAAGCCTCTTCTAAAGATGATGCACAAGAAAGACCACAAACAGTTTGCTGAAGACAAGCAGACTAAGGACATGGATTACTGGAACCATGTCCTGTGGTCTGATGAGACCAAGATAAACGTATTTGGTGTCAGATGGTGACAAGCGTGTGTGGGGGCAACCAGGTGAGGAGGACAAAGACAAGTGTGTTTTGCCTACAGACAAACATGGTGGTGGGGGTGTCATGGTCTGGGGCTGCATGAGTGCTGCCGGCACTGGGGGGGCTACAGATCATTGAGGGGACCATGAATGCCAACATGTACTGTGACATACTGAAGCAGAGCATGATCCCCTCCCTTCAGAGACTGGACCGCAGGGCAGTATTCCAACATGATAACCACCCCAAACACACCTCCAACACCACCACTGCCTTGCTAAAGAAGCTGAGGGTAAAGGTGATGGACTGGCCAAGCATGTCTCCAGATCTAAACACTATTGATCATCTGTGGGACATCCTCAAACGGAAGGTGGAGGAGCGCAAGGTCTCCAACATCCACCAGCTCTGTGATGTCATCATGGAGGAGGGGAAGAGGACTCCAGTACCAACCTGTGAAGCTCTGGTGACCTCCATGCCCAAGAGGGTTAAGACAGTGCTGGAAAATAATGGAGGCCACACAAAATATTGACACTTTGGGGCCCAATTTGGACATTTTCACTTAAGGGGTGTACTGACTTTTGTTGCCAGCGGTTTAGACATTAATGGCTGTGTTGAGTTATTTTGAGGGAACAGCAAATTTACAAATTTGCGGGGACCACCCTAGTAAGCGCAGAGGGTCGGGTAGGTAGCAGTTAACTCTTGCAATGCAAAGGGGCTGCAAGGGAGGAAGGAGTTCTGCTTTAAAGTATAAACTCCAAGGGGCTATAATATAGACAAATCAGTGCAGCTCTGTTATCACCAATACTTCATTAAATGGATGTTTTATTAATCGTGTCGAGTTACTTCAATGTGGCCTGGTATCACCCTCTTACAGCAGAGCTCAGACTGAAAGAGAAGGAAGCAGCCCTGCATTGGTCCTGATGACCACTGGAGTGTAGGGGCAGAGAGGCTGCAGGGAGCCGGTTGGTTTTTCTATGGTGCAAGGAGCAGGCTGATAGAAGAGGAGAGCAGAGTGACAGAGAGAGAAGCACTCATCACTCTGTTGCTTCTCCTTTTCATGGGCAAGACAAAGGGTGGAGGAGGGGAGGGGGCTAGCAAATGAAAGTGCAACTGCAGCAGACAAAGATGAGGTCCCCGTGCCTCATCGACAGGGTTTGCTCGGTGTGTGTGCGGCGGAGCTGTGTGAATCTCAAGACTGAATGGACAGGAATACAATACTCCTTTTACCTGTGTGGTGCTCTCTGAAGAGCGATCCACATTTAGGTTGCTCTTCGGAGTGTATTTGACAGCCTGTGAGGAGGTGTTGTATCACCTCCCCCACCACCTGCTTTAACCCCGTGACCCCTGTGTTAGAGGGCTGCAAACGCCCACGTTGCGCGCTCTCAAAGAGCAGCCCCCCCCCCCCCCCCTCACTTGAATGAGTCAACATTCGGCGGGGCTCTCTGAATCAGCAGTAGAGACGCCGACTGTCATATCCTGAAATTGAGAAACTGTCTCGACCTCCAGTCGGCCGGAGTTAACCCCATCCAACTGTCTCAACAGAAATGGGAGGTTGTGATTCCTGGGCTGTCCGAGGAGGGGTGGGAGGAGGCCTTCGGGACCTCATCGGGTCCAACGATCGATAATACCCAGTTTAAATTCATCTACCAGTTGCATTACACTCCAGCCAGGTTGGCCCCCGAATGGGGTTTGATTCTGAACCCTGGTGGGGCCCCTTAGTGGCATGGGGCCCTCGGGCAGTGCCCGAATGGTCAGTCCGCCCCTGGATGTGGGTCTACAGATGCGGAGTATTTGGGTATGTTTTGGTCCTGTCCTGCTCTATCGGTATATTGGAAGGACGTGTTTTGCTTTTTTTTTTTTTTGACAACTTACCATTACCTCGTACTCCTGATGTCGGCCTACTGGGCGTGTTGGATGACTTCATACACAGGACCCATGCACCCCGCGCTCTTGTGCGTATATTATTATTATTCTATGCCAGGAAACTCATTTTGTTGCAGTGGAAGGCGGCCTCTGCTGCGGATATCCAAACGTTTTATCGCATTGGTGCATGAAGTTGTACCCGTCTTCAAACTTCTATACAATGGCGGGGCCTGCCCAAAGAAGTGTTATGAGGTCTGGCAACCCTGGATTGATATCGCTGATTCCTTTCCGGAGTGGCATTCCGCTCTCCCAACCGTATAATGGGCAACTGACTTCTGCTTAAGTTATTAGTCAGCCAATCCCCAGACGACGTCCTTTTCTGACGAAACGCAGCGTAGGGAGGTTCTTACGTTCCGACGTCATGTCCAAAGAAGTGTTATGAAGTCTGGCAACCCTGGATTGATATCGCTGATTCCTTTCGGAGTGGCACTCCACTCTCCCAACAGTATAATGGGCAACTGACTTCTGCTTAAGTTATTAGTCAGCCAATCCCCAGACGACGTCCTTTTCTGACAAAACGCCACGTAGGGAGGTGCTTGCATTCTGACGTCATGCCCAAAGAAGTGTTATGAGGTCTGGCAACCCTGGATTGATATCGCTGATTCCTTTCCGGAGTGGCACTCCGCTCTCCCAACTGTATAATGGGCAACTGACTTCTGCTTAAGTTATTAGTCAGCCAATCCCCAGACGACGTCCTTTTCTGACGAAACGCAGCGTAGGGAGGTTCTTACGTTCCGACGTCATGCCCAAAGAAGTGTTATGAGGTCTGGCAACTCTGGATTGATATCGCTGATTCCTTTCGGAGTGGCACTCCCCTCTCCCAACAGTATAATGGGCAACTGACTTCTGCTTAAGTTATTAGTCAGCCAATCCCCAGATGACGTCCTTTTCTGACGAAACGCCACATAGGGAGGTGCTTGCATTCTGACGTCATGCCCAAAGAAGTGTTATGAGGTCTGGCAACCCGGGATTGATATCGCTGATTCCTTTCCGGAGTGGCACTCCGCTCTCCCAACCGTATAATGGGCAACTGACTTCTGCTTAAGTTATTAGTCAGCCAATCCCCAGACGGCGTCCTTTTGTGACAAAACGCAGCGGAGGGAGGTGCTTGCGTTCCGACGTCATCGCGTTTTGCTCTTTGGAGGTGTTGGTTTACGGCGGACAGCGCACAGTGGAGAGCGTTATGGGACTAAACACTAACTAAACACTGCGCATAATCGTGATTTTTTTTTTCCTGTAAGTGCAATTTGTTTGAGTTTATTACATTTTATCGAAATACTACACAGTGGGAGTTTTTATTGTTTATACCCTCTGAGTAATACCGATCCAGGATCAACTATACTGCGATATAGGTTTTTTTTGGGAGAACGAATTCCCTGGGCTTGCTGAGACTTTGGAGTCGGTAAGGAGAATATTTGTCCACTTTTGGGTGTCTTGCTATTTGGAGAAGGGACTTAATTTTCACAGATCTTCGTTGTTAGTGCCTTCCAATCACAGGTACTCTTTAATATCTCTTTCTCAGTATATGCATTATTGATGAGGTGTGAACTTACGTTACGTTTTTGTGTCTACTAGTCATTGACCTTGTTGTTGCGACACCATGGGGCTGCTGCCCCTTTCTGGCCATCCAGTAAAGTTAGTGTCTTCCAATAACAGGTATTCTTTAATATCTTGTTATCAATATATACATTGTTATTAGAGAGGTGTGAACTTTGTTACTTTTTTGTTTTTGTTTTTTTGTCTACCAGTCCAGTTCTTGGCCTTGTTGGTGCTGCACCGGTGCACCGGGGGCTGCTGCCCCTTTCTGGCCATCCAGTTAGGTTGGTGCCTTCCAATAACAGGTGCTCTTTAATATCTCATTATCAATATATACATTTTTTATTAGAGAGGTGTGAACTTTGTTACTTTTTTTTGTTTTGTCTACCAGTCCAGTTCTTGGCCTTGTTGGTGTGGCACTAGGGGCCGCTGCCCCTTCTGGTCACCTACTAAAGTTAGTGCCTTCCAAAGACGGTTCCTCTATATTTTATTAGCAATATATATTATATACTATTTATATATATATATATATACTATATTGCTATTAAAGAGGTGTCAACTTTGTTACTTTTTTGTATCTACCAGTCCTTGGCCTTGTTATTGCGGCACCATGGGGCTGCTGCCCCTTTCTGGCCATCTAGTTAAGTTAGTGTCTTCCAATAACAGGTGCTCTTTAATATCTCGTTATCAATATATACATTGTTATTAGAGAGGTGCGAACTTTGTTACTTTTTTTTGTTTACCCGTCCTTGGCCTTGTTGGTGCAGCACCAGGGGCTGCTGCCCCTTTCTGCTCACCTTCTGGTCATTGTTAATACCTTTCTGATGACAGGTACTCTTTAATATTTCATAACTATCGATATATACATTGTTATTAGAGAGGTGCAAACTTTGTTACTTTTTTTTTTTTTGTCTACCAGTCCTAGGCCTTGTTGGTGCGGCACCAGGTGCCACTGCCCCTTTTTGGCCATACGGTTAAGTTACTGCTTTCCAATCACAGGTACTCTTTAATATCTCTTCAGCACCAAAGACTGTTACTCTATGATATCTCATTAGCAATATATACATTGTTATTAGAGAGGTATGAACTTTGTTACTTTTTCTTTCTTTTGTCTACCAGTCCAGTTCTTGGCCTTGTTGGTGCTGCATCGGGGGCTGCTGCCCCTTTCTGGCCACCTAGTTAGGTTAGTGTCATTCCGATGAGAGCTGCTTTTTAATACCTCTTTCTCAATATATACATTGTTATTAACGAGGTGTGAACTTTGTTACTTTTTTTTTTTTGTTTGTTTGTTTACCCGTCCTTGGCATTGTTGGTGCGTCACCAGGGGCTACTGCCCCTTTCTGGTCACCTAATTAGGGTTAATAGCATTCTGATGACAGGTACTCTTTAATATTTCATTATCGATATGTACATTGTTATTAGAGAGGTGCAAAGTTTAAGTTTTATTTTTTGTTGCCTACCAGCCCTTGGCCTTGTTGGTGCGGCACCAGGGGCCGCTGCCCCTTTTTGGCCATACAGTTAAGTTACTGCCTTCCAATCACAGGTACTCTTTGATATCTCTTCGGCACCGAAGATGGTTACTCTATGATATCTCGTTGGCAATATACACATTGTTATTAGAGAGGTGCGAACTTTGTTACTTTTTTCTTTCTTTTGTCTTAAAGTCCAGTTCTTGGCCTTGTTGGTGCTGCACCGGGGGCTGCTGCCCCTTTCTGGTCACCTAGTTAGGTTAGCGTCATTACAATGACAGGTACTCTTTAATATTTCATTATCGATATATACATTGTTATTAGAGAGGTGCGAACTTTGTTACTTTTTTTTCTGTCTACCAGTCCTTGGCCTTGTTGGTGCGGCACCAGGGGCCGCTGCCCCTTTTTTGGCCATCCAGTTAAGTTACTGCCTTCCAATCACAGGTACCCTTTAATACAGTGGTGTGAAAAAGTGTTTGCCCCCTTCCTCATTTCCTGTTTCTTTGCATGTTTGTCACACTTAAGTGTTTCGGAACATCAAACCAATTTAAACAATAGTCAAGGACAACACAAGTAAACACAAAATGCAATTTGTAAATGAAGGTGTTTATTATTAAAGGTGAAAAAAAATCCAAACCATCATGGCCCTGTGTGAAAAAGTGATTGCCCCCTAAACCTAATAACTGGTTGGGCCACCCTTAGCAGCAACAACTGCAACCAATCGTTTGCGATAACGTGCAATGAGGCTTTTACAGCGTCCTGGAGGAATTTTGGCCCACTCATCTTTGCAGAATTGTCCTAATTCAGTTACATTAGAGGGTTTTCGAGCATGAACGGCCTTTTTAAGGTCATACCACAACATCTCAATAGGATTCAGGTCAGGACTTTGGCTAGGCCACTCCAAAGTCTTCATTTTGTTTTTCTTCAGCCATTCGGTGGTGGACTTGCTGGTGTGTTTAGGATCATTGTCCTGCTGCAGAACCCAAGTTGGTTTCAGCTTGAGTACACGAACAGATGGTCGGACATTCTCCTTCAGGATCTCTTGGTAGACAGCCGAATTCATAGTTCCTTTTATCACGGCAAGTCTTCCAGGTCCTGAAGCAGCAAAACAGCCCCAGACCATCACACTACCACCACCATATTTTACTGTTGGTATAATGTTCTTTTTATGAAATGCAGTGTTCCTTCTACGCCAGATATACTTGGACACACACCTTCCAAAGAGTTCCACTTTTGTCTCATCGGTCCACAGAATGTTGTCCCAAAAGTCTTGGGGATCATCAAGATGTGTTGTGGAGAAATTGAGACGAGCTTTGATGTTCTTTTTGCTCAGCAGTGGTTTTCTCCTTGGAACTCTGCCATGCAGGCCATTTTTGCCCAGTCTTTTCCTGATGGTGGAGGCATGAACGCTGACCTTAACTGAGGCAAGTGAGGCCTGCAGTTCCTTGGACGTTGTTGTGGGGTCTTTTGTGACCTCTTGGATGAGTCGTCGCTGCGCTCTTGGGGTAATTTTGGGCGGCCGGCCACTCCTGGGAAGGTTCACCACTGTTCCATGTCTTCGCCATTTGTGGATAATGGCTCTCACTGTGGTTCGCTGGATTCCCAAAGCTTTGGAAATGGCTTTATAACCCTTTCCAGACTGATAGATCTCAATTACTTTCTTTCTCAATTGTTCCTGAATTTCTTTGGGTCTCGGCATGATGTGTAGCTTTTAAGGATCTTCTGGTGGACCTTACTGTGTCAAGCAGCTCCTATTTAAGTGATGCCTTGATTGTGAACAGGTGTGGCAATAATCAGGCCTGGGTGTGGCTAGAGAAATTGAACTCAGGTGTGGACAACCACAGTTATAGTATGTTTTAACAAGGGGGGCAATCACTTTTTCACACAGGGCCATGATGGTTTGGATTTTTTTTCACCTTTAATAATAAACACCTATATTTACAAATTGCATTTTGTGTTTACTTGTGTTGTCCTTGACTATTGTTTAAATTGGTTTGATGTTCCGAAACACTTAAGTGTGACAAACATGCAAAGGAACAGGAAATGAGGAAGGGGGCAAACACTTTTTCACACCACTGTATCTCTTCAGCACCGAAGACTGTTACTCTATGATATCTTGTTAGCAATAAACACATTGTTATTAGAGAGCTGTGTTACTTTTTTTTTTGTCTACCAGTCCTTGGCCTTGTTGGTGCGGCACCGGGGGCCGCTGTCCCTTTTTGGCCATACGGTTAACTTAGTGCCTTCCAATCACAGGTACTCTTTGATATCTCTTCGGCACCGAAGATGGTTACTCTATGATATCTCATTAGCAATATATACATTCTTATTAGAGAGGTGTGAACTTTGTTACTTTTTTCTTTCTTTTGTCTACCAGTCCAGTTCTTGGCCTTGTTGGTGCTGCACCGGGGGCTGCTGCCCCTTTCTGGTCACCTAGTTAGGTTAGTGTCATTCCAATGACGGGTACTCTTTAATATTTCATTATCGATATATACATTGTTATTAGAGAGGTGCGAACTTTGTTACTTTTTTTTGTTTTTTTTTTGTCTACCCGTCCTTGGCCTTGTTGGTGCGGCACCAGGGGCCGCTGCCCCTTTTTGGCCATCCAGTTAAGTTACTGCCTTCCAATCACAGGTACTCTTTAATATCTCTTCAGCACCGAAGATTGTTACTCTATGATATCTCGTTAGCAATATACACATTGTTATTCGAGAGCTGTGTTACTTTTTTTGTGTCTAGCGGTCCTTGTTGGCGCGGCACCACTGGGCTGCTGCCCTTTTCTGGCCATCCAGTTAAGTTAGTGCCTTTCCAAAGACAGGTACCCTTTAATATCTCGTTATCAATATATACCTTGTTATTAGAGAGCTGCGAACTTTGCTACTTTTTTTTTTTTGTCTACCAGTCTCTGGCCTTGGCGCGCCACCAGGGCCACGCTGCCCCTTTCCGACCACCTAGTTGGCCTAGTACCTTCCAATGACAGGTACTCTTTAATATCTCATTATCAATATATACATTGTTATTAGAGAGATTGCGAACTTTGTTACATTGTTTTTTTTTTTTGTCTGTGGGGCTTATCGCTCCGCATCCACAACACCCGACACCCTGCGTTCTCACGCTTCTAGCCGTCCTGTTGACAGGATTAAAAAAAAAATAATAATAATTTGTTCAAGGTCACCGCGACCTTGAGCCGTCCGATGTTTCGCCCTTCAGATCTCCGACATACAATCGAGGGGCGCTCCTAACAAGACAATCGCGCAAAGGCTGACCCCTCCGCTCACCCTTGTCCGCTCTCCACACCCTCCACCTCCCCCCCCACCCCGCTCGCCCCGTCTCCCCGGCAACCCTGAGTGCACATCCAGGAAAACTTGATCCTGAGCAGTCCTCCATATCCATACTAACCTGATTATCCCCGCGCAGGGCACTGCCAGCTAATCGAATTACCCCCCTTCTAATGGCGCTGTGGAGTTTGAGTGAGCGCAGAGCACTGAAACATTGTGTATACTTAGTGATAATTAGCCGGGGTTTTGTGTCATTGATTTATAAGGATGCCTGTCTCTCCTTTCTTCTTCTTCTTCCCCCCTCCATATGCTGCCGTGCCAATTTCCAGCCATACGCCGCAAGGAGAACGGCTGGTACGACGAGGAACACCCCCTGGTCTTCCTGTTCCTGGGATCTTCCGGAATAGGTGACGCTTTTCTCTTTTTTTCTCTTTTTTTTTTCTTTTTTTTTTTTATATCTTTAGAATTCTTTATTATTTTATTTTTTTTGTATTTTGAAAAAGCTGCAATATGAGAAAAAAAAATACATCCCTTCCCGTAAATGTGGCGGAGCTCCAAAGAAGGGCCAAACACTGTATATTAAAGAGAGCACAAAGACCATTGAAACATTGGGAACCCCTCATAATGGGCACAGCGGATGTACAGACCCGGAAACTCGGCACAGGGATGGTGGGAACCCCTCATAATGGGCACAGCAGGTGTACAGACCTGGGAACTCAGCACAGGGATGGTGGGAACCCCTCATCATGGGCACAGCGGGTGTACAGACCCGGGAACTCAGCACAGGGATGGTGAGAACCCCTCATAATGGGCACAGCGGGTGTACAGACCCGGGAACTCAGCACAGGGATGGTGGGAACCCCTCATAATGGGCACAGCGGGTGTACAGACCCAGGAACTCAGCACAAGGATGGTGGGAACCCCTCATAATGGGCACAGCGGGTGTACAGACCCGGGAACTCAGCACAGGGATGGTGAGAACCCCTCATAATGGGCACAGCGGGTGTACAGACCTGGGAACTCAGCACAGGGATGGTGGGAACCCCTCATAATGGGCACAGCGGGTGTACAGACCTGGGAACTCAGCACAGGGATGGTGGGAACCCCTCATAATGGGCACAGCAGGTGTACAGACCCGGGAACTCAGCACAGGGATGGTGGGAACCCTTCATAATGGGCACAGCGGGTGTACAGACCCGGGAACTCAGCACAGGGATGGTGGGACCCCTCATAATGGGCACAGCGGGTGTACAGACCCGGGAACTCAGCACAGGGATGGTGAGAACCCCTCATAATGGGCACAGCGGGTGTACAGACCTGGGAACTCAGCACAGGGATGGTGGGAACCCCTCATAATGGGAACAGCAGGTGTACAGACCCGGGAACTCCGCACAGGGATGGTGGGAACCCCTCATAATGGGCACAGCAGGTGTACAGACCCGGGAACTCAGCACAGGGATGCTGGCAACCCCTCATAATGGGCACAGCAGGTGTACAGACCCGGGAACTCAGCACAGGGATGGTGGGAACCCTTCATAATGGGCACAGCGGGTGTACAGACCCGGGAACTCAGCACAGGGATGGTGGGAACCCCTCATAATGGGCACAGCGGGTGTACAGACCCGGGAACTCGGCACAGGGATGGTGGGAACCCCTCATAATGGGCACAGCAGGTGTACAGACCCGGGAACTCGGCACAGGGATGGTGGGAACCCCTCATAATGGGCACAGCGGGTGTACAGACCCGGGAACTCAGCACAGGGATGCTGGCAACCCCTCATAATGGGCACAGCAGGTGTACAGACCCGGGAACTCAGCACAGGGATGGTGGGAACCCTAATAATGGGTACAGCGGGTGTACAGACCCGGGAACTCAGCACAGGGATGGTGGAAACTCCTCATAATGGGCACAGTGGGTACATTGACCCGGCATCCACCAATGAATATTTTAATTCTCTCTTCCACCAGGTAAAACTGAACTGGCCAAGCAGACGGCTCGCTACCTGCACAAAGATGTGAAGAAGGTAATGTCTTTGTCCAGCACTCGGCTCTCTAAGCTGTCACCATCATTATCTGCCTAATAACTGATATTTTCCACAACAAGAGCTCAAATTGAATCTGGCCACACACATTGCAATCCGTTTTTGTACCAGTGTACCATCAGGTCAGTATTATGGGGTCCTGCCTGATCGGATGTAAATCTGGTAGATTGTTCATGAAGGAATATTACTACAGTGTGGGCATGGCTCTAGTAGCAGATTGTACAATCAGACTGTAACATGTACAGTCGGCTTTATGGTCACATGGATGAAAACAAATGATTGTTATGGCAAATATCATGTGATAGTAAACTGAGACCTCTGATTGGTTGTGTGTCCCGTCTCTGACACCTTTTGTTCTCCCCTTGCAGGGATTCATCCGCCTAGATATGTCTGAGTTCCAAGAGAAGCATGAGGTACGCACAGGGGATGGAGGGGTGATGATCACTTCCATTTCAGAGGAAACCCTGACACCTTTGCTCCATGTTCAGGATTTTGGGGGGGGGGGGGGGGTGACAGGGGCACATTGACATGACACCTCCACTCTGGGCTCAAGGGTATGGAGGGGTGTTGGGGGCACATTGCCAATACTGACACCCCCACTCTAGGCACAGGGGGTATAGACGGGTGGGGACGGCACATTGCCAATACTGACACCTCCACTCTAGGCTCCGGGGGTATGGAGGGGTGGTGGGGGCACATTGACAATATTGACACCTCCACTCTAGGCTCAGGGGGTATAGACGGGTGGGGACGGCACATTGCCAATACTGACACCTCCACTCTAGGCTCCGGGGGTATGGAGGGGTGGTGGGGGGAAAATTGACAATATTGACACCCCCACTCTAGGCTCAGGGGATATCGAGGGGGGGTGGGGGCACATTGACAATATTGACACCCCCACTCTAGGCTCAGGGGATATCGAGGGGGGGTGGGGGCACATTGACAATATTGACACCCCCACTCTAGGCTCAGGGGGTATGGAGGGGTGGTGGGGGCACATTGACAATATTGACACCCCCACTCTAGGCTCAGGGGATATGGAGAGGTGGTGGGGGCACATTGACAATATTGACACCCCCACTCTAGGCTCAGGGGGTATGGAGGGATGGTGGTGGCACATTACCAATACTGACACCTCTTCTCTAGGCTCAGGGGGTATGGAGAGATGGTGGTGGCACATTACCAATACTGACACCTCTTCTCTAGGCTCAGGGGGTATGGAGGGATGGTGGTGGCACATTACCAATACTGACACCTCTTCTCTAGGCTCAGGGGGTATGGAGAGATGGTGGTGGCACATTACCAATACTGACACCTCTTCTTTAGGCTCAGGGGGTATGGAGGGATGGTGGTGGCACATTGCCAATACTGACACCCCCGCTCTAGGCTCAGGGGGTATCGACGGGGGGTGGGGGCACATTGACAATATTGACACCCCCACTCTAGGCTCAGGGGGTATGGAGGGGTGGGGACGGCACATTGCCAATACTGACACCCCCACTCTAGGCTCAGGGGGTATCGACGGGGGGTGGGGGCACATTGACAATATTGACACCCCCACTCTAGGCTCAGGGGGTATGGAGGGGTGGGGACGGCACATTGCCAATACTGACACCCCCACTCTAGGCTCAGGGGGTATCGACGGGGGGTGGGGGCACATTGACAATATTGACACCTCCACTCTAGGCTCAGGGGGTATGGAGGGATGGTGGTGGCACATTACCAATACTGACACCTCTTCTCTAGGCTCAGGGGGTATGGAGGGATGGTGGTGGCACATTACCAATACTGACACCCCCACTCTTGGCTCAGGGGTATGGAGGGGTGGGGGCGGCACATTGCCAACACTGACACCGCCACTCTAAGCTCAGTGGGTATGGAGGGGTGGTGGGGGCACATTGCCAATACTGACACCCCCACTCTTGGCTCAGGGGTATGGAGGGGTGGTAGGGGCACATTACCAATACTGACACCTCCACTCTAGGCTCAGAGAGTATGGACGGGGCGCGGGGGCACATTGGCAATACTGACACCCCCACTCTAGGCTCAGGGGGTATGGAGGGGGGTGGGGGAACATTGACATTATTGACACCTCCACTCTAGGCTTGGGGGAAGTGGCGTGGAGGAGGGGGTGATGGGGGCACATTGACAATACTGACACCCCCTCCTAAGACTCAGGGGGAAGGGAGGGAGTCATTGGGGTAGGTTGGCAATCTTGACATTGAATGGGCTGAAGCATATAGTGGGGACAAGACTTATAGGAGGGGAGGGATGAAGGCCACCAACATCTGTACATCATTTGTTACTGTGAAACACATAAAAAATCAGGCTGCACGTTGCCCTTTTTTGTTTTATGTTAAACCTCAATAAACATTATTAGTACTAGACCATGACAATTTGACATGTCCTTCCCCATCATACATGACTCCGCCTCTGATGCATTTCGCCCTTCATATGGTGGCCTCCATACTTCAAGCACTGGGAACCTGGTAGACTGAGGACATCCTGTGAGTAAAGGCTTTCATGGACACACCCCCCCTGAGGGCATCACCACAAAACCCTGCACTTACATAGAGCGATGCAGAGTACAGTGCTCACATCATCTTATTAGCACTGCCATCTCTATCATTGAGGACCAACAAGAAGTCCTCAACATTGGAGCAACCAAAACCAAAAAGAAGCCAGGGGGTGCCTCCACCTTTAACTAAATAGCTGTGTCTCCGGGTCCATTGTTGCCTTGGAGGCTTATACAGCTACTCTACACAGTATGGACAGCACCAGGCTAACCTGCCAGACGGCCGGCTTTGTAGGACGATCCCAGAGTCCCAAGGGGAGAGTCTTCCTGACCTCCTAAGGCCTACTGTGAAAATCCAATAAAAGTCAATGCTCTTTCCTTAATGGGTGGGAAACATGTAACCTCAGCAAGCCATCAGTGCCCTGCCAAGACTAAGGCCACCTATTTGATAGATTCTCCTTCACTTCCTGTGCGGGCACTTGAAATTTATGGGTTAGAACCTCAGGAACCAAATCACCAACCTGTGCCCTTGCTTCGGTAGATTTCACCCTTGGTTTTCTGTGTGGCCCCTAGTTTGATAGAAGGTCCAACTTGTACTGCTGTTTTTATGATGTCCTTTTGAGGATCATTTGTAGAATTTCTTTCCCCCCCGTCTTCTATAAAAGTAAAGGACTTAAACTGTCGATTGGTAAAACAGGTGGCCAAGTTCATTGGCTCCCCTCCTGGGTACGTCGGGCATGAAGAAGGAGGTCAGCTGACCAAGAAGCTGAAGGAGTGCCCCAACGCGGTGGTCTTGTTTGACGAGGTGGACAAGGCGCACCCCGATGTGCTCACCGTAATGCTGCAGCTCTTCGATGAGGTACGCCGTCTCCCTTCCAGCCTCCTCCATGACCTTATGAATGTCTCTTTGTGTTTTGTCTTCAGGGATGAATAAAGTTCTCTGTTGACGGATAGAAGTTTAGGCTGCCCATAAAGGCGTGATGCTTGTCGGAAGGTCGTACTTGGAATAAACCTGCACGCTTATATGGCTGAGCATGCAGCTTTATGTCCTGTGTGGACACTTCCAGCTCCGGCCTTCTCTATGGGGGACAATATCCATCGGCCAGGAGAAGCCAATCGCCACCAATTGATGCTTCTCACGGAGATCGATTGGTCCCAATGGATTTGCCGTTTGTATCCTGATCCAACCACAATCGGGTGGTTCCGGAGATTATTATATGTCGTCTGTAAAATGTATACTGTATAAGCTGAGATATCATAGGTTAGGATGTGATGCTGCGTTTCCTCTTTCATTTCCAAACATCCAGCCTGGCTGCAATTAGTGGTTATCATTTGAACAGTAAATGCACTTCCCAGACTCCACCGCCATTGGGAGTTAAGAGAAAGGAAAGTAAAGGGTAGGAGTAAGGGAGGAAGTGAGGGTAAGGGTAGGAATAAGGGAGGAGGTTAAGGGTAGGAGTAAGGAAGGAAGTGAGAGTAAGTGTAGGAGTAAGGAAGGAAGTGAGGGTAAGTGTAGGAGTAAGGAAGGAAGTGAGGGTAAGTGTAGGAGTAAGGAAGGAAGTGAGGGTAAGTGTAGGAGTAAGGAAGGAAGTGAGGGTAAGTGTAGGAGTAAGGAAGGAAGTGAGGGTAAGGGTAGGAGTAAGGAAGGGAGAGTAAAGGTAGGAGTAAAGAAGGAAGTGAGGGTAAGTGTAGGAGTAAAGAAAGAAGTAAGGGTAGGAGTAAGGAAGGAAGTGAGAGTAAGGGTAGGAGTAAGGAAGGAAGTGAGGGTAAGGGTAGGAGTAAGGAAGGACGTAAGGGTAGGATTAAGGAAGGGCGTGAGGGTAAGTGTAGGAGTAAGGAAGGAAGTGAGGGTAAGCGTAGGAGTAAGGAAGGGAGAGTAAAGGTAGGAGTAAAGAAGGAAGTGAGGGTAAGTGTAGGAGTAAAGAAAGAAGTAAGGGTAGGAGTAAGGAAGGAAGTGAGAGTAAGAGTAGGAGTAAGGAAGGAAGGAAGTGAGGGTAAGGGTAGGAGTAAGGAAGGAAGTGAGGGTAAGGGTAGGAGTAAGGAAGGAAGTGAGGGTAAGGGTAGGAGTAAGGAAGGAAGTGAGGGTAAGGGTAGGAGTAAGGAAGGACCTAAGGGTAGGATTAAGGAAGGACGTGAGGGTAAGTGTAGGAGTAAGAAAGGACGTGAGGGTAAGTGTAGGATTAAGGAAGGAAGTGAGGGTAAGGGTAGGAGTAAGGAAGGACGTAAGGGTAGGATTAAGGAAGGACGTGAGGGTAAGTGTAGGAGTAAGGAAGGACGTGAGGGTAAGTGTAGGATTAAGGAAGGAAGTGAGGGTAAGGGTAGGAGTAAGGAAGGAAATGAGGGTACAGGCAGGTGTAAGGGAGCAAGTGCGGGTAAGGGTGGGAGGAAGTGAAGGTAAGGGCAGGAGTATAGAAGAAAGTGAGTGTAAAGGTAGGTGTAAGGGAAGAAATGAGGGTAAGGGCAGGTGTAAGGGAGGAAGTGAGGGGAAGGGCAGGAATAACGTATAAAGGTAGGGTAAGAGAGGAAGTGAGGGGAATAATAAGGGATGAATTGAGGGTAAGGGCAGGAGTAAAGGAGGTAGTGAGGGGGAAGGGCAGGTGTAAGGGAGGAAGTGAGAGAAGAATTAAGAGTAGGTGTAAGGGAGGAAGCCAGGGTAAGAGTAGGTGTAAGGGAGGAAGCCAGGGTAAGAGTAGGTGTAAGGGAGGAAGCCAGGGTAACGGTAGGAGTAAGAGAGGATGTGAGGATAAAGGTAGGAGTAAGAGGAAGTGGGGATAACTATAGGAGTAGGGGAGGAAGTGAGGGTAAGAGTAAAGGAGGTAGTGAGGTTAAGGGCATGAGTATAGGAGGCAGTAAGGGTAAGAGGGGTAGGTGTAAGGGAGGAAGTTAGGGTAAGAGCAGCATTAAAGGAGGAAGTAAGGGTAATAGTAAGGGTTGAAGTGAGGGTAAGGGTAGGAGTAGGGGGGAAGTGGGGGGAACAGTAGGAGTAAGGGTAAGGGTTGGTGTAAGGGAAGGAAGTAACTCTAAGAGTAGGGGAAAAGGGAGGAAGTGAGGATATGGACAGGTGTAAGGGAGCAGATGAGGATAAGGGTGGAAGTAGGGGAGTAATTGAGGGTAAGGTAGGAAGTGAGGGTAAGAGTAAAGGAGGCAGTAAGGGTAGGAGCAAGGGAGCAAGTGAGGGTAAGACCCTTTTCACATCGAGCCGCCCCAGGCGTCAGCTGTAAAGCGGAGCTATTTTTTAGTGTTGGGGGGGTGGGGGATTTAATGAGGCAAGGGCAGGATTAAGGGAGAAAATTATGATAGGATTAAAGTAGAGAAGTGCGGTTGGGGGCTGGAATGAGGAGGTAAGTAGGGAGGAGGCGAGGATAAGGGCAGGGTTTAGGGGGGGGGGAGAGGAAGGGTAGGGCTATAATCGAGATACTGGTGGCTATGGGCAGGGTTAAGGAGAGATTGCGGGTAAGATATGAAGGTAAAGAAAGAATGAAGAGCAGACGTTTAGCGTTGGAGCAAGACTGAGGGGTAGGTGAGAGTAAGGAAGGGAAGAGGAGGGAGCTGGGGGTAAGGGCAGGATGATTGGGGAGGTAAGAGTAAGGGCAGGGTAGTTTTAGGTTAAAGCTTCTATCTTGCCTTCCCTGGTTGCTCCAGAAGGTCAGGCAGGGTAAAGGGAAGGTATGGAAGGGTGATGGCGATCGTAGTGGATGACCCCCCCCAGGCGTTGCCCCCCCCCAGTGGTTGGATGGGAGCCGCCCCTCACCCGCAGGTCCCGGTCTGTCATTGCTGCGTGCGGCATAATATGAGTTTTCTGTACGTCTCCTCCGAGGACGCTCCCCGACCATAAACCGCCACTTCCCTTCCCTTCCCTACCCCCCCCACCCCCCGTCCTCGGGATTAATATAGTAATCCTCTGTGCATAGATCATCGCTACAGAAGCCAAATGTGAAATCAATTCCTGGCGCGGCGCTCGGCAGGCTAATAAACGCCGTGTTAATCTTCAGCACCCGGGAAAGATTTCATCTGTCAGTGCGCCGAGCGGCTGGGGAGCCGCAAAAAGCCTCGGTTATTATTTCCTGAGAGTAACGCTGGGAGCGGGCGTGCGGGGCGCCCCACCCCCCCTCCCCCCCGCCCCCCCCCCCCCCCCCCCGGCCCTCTCTCCGAGGAAGAAGGGCGTGCCAGGCAGTTATGGCGCGAGAACGTGACGGCTCCTTAAAAGCGCATCGTCTTAAGGATCAATACGCAATATATATGTCACCGTTGTGCGAACTCTTTTATTACAGTGTAGCAAAACCTGAGGACAAATCTGTATCTGTATTGCGGATGGCCAGATGTGGCGGCTGCATTCGTTTTCTAGCATCGGGCTACAGAGAATTTTCAGCAGCTACAGAAAATACACGTCAATCCCGCCCTAAAGAGGGAAACTTCCTGTGAGCGGAAATCCTAAACAATGTTATTGGCTGTAAATGCAAATCGCTTCCCCCTGTGTAATGTGGCGGGGGGGGGGGGGGGGGGGGCATTTGTAGTCCAAATCAGGAGAGGCAGCCTAGGGTGACAACGCTCCTCCTCAGATACAGAACACTGACTGAGTGTTGTCACCACAGACTGGTTAACGACAGTGTATCACACTTTTTGTTCTCGGGTCTAAGGCTTGGCTCACATCTATGCATGTCGGGAACGTGCGCGAGATCGCAGAAACGCGTTGCTCTTTAGTTGACCCCAGTGGGGTGCCCAGCATCGCATCAGTGAGCACGCACTGCAGCATCATGCGGGTTGCTGCTGCCAGATTTGTACAGAAGAGTTGGGGAATTTTAAGCCATAAAATGAATGCGCTGCCCTACATGTGACGCGCGCACGCGCACCCACGCTCATCATTGAGCGCGCACTGGAGCATTATGCGGGTTGGTGGCGTGAGATTTGTACAGAAGAGTCGGGAACTTCAGGCCATTAAAATGAATGCGCTGCCCCTACATGCGACGCGCGCGAATGCGCTGCCCTACATGCGACGCGCGCGAATGCGCTGCCCTACATGCGACGCGCGCAAATGCGCTGCCCTACATGTGACGCGCACGCACATACGCACATCAGGGAACGCACACTGCAGCTTCATGCGGGTTGGTGCCGCAAGATTTGTAGAGCAGAGTCGGGGACTTTAAACCATTAACATGAATGTGCTGCCCTACATGTGGCACGTGCACGCGCACCCACGCACATCAGTGAACGCGCACTGCAGCATAATGCGGGTTGGTGGCCTGAGATTTTACAGACGAGTCAGAGACTTCAGGCCATTAAAATGAATGCGCTGCCCTACATGCGACGCGCGTGAATGCGCTGCCCTACATGTGACGCGCACGCACATACGCACATCAGTGAACGCGCACTGCAGCATCATGCGGGTTGGTGCCTTGAGATTTGTACAGAAGAGTTGGGGGGCTTCAGGCCATTAAAATGAATGCGTTGCCCTACACGTGACACTCGCGCGCCCACCCACCCACGCACATCAGTGAACGCGCACTGCAGCATCATGAGGTTTGGTGGAGCAAGATTTGTGCAGAAGAGTCAGCGACTTTAAGCCATTAAAATGAATGCGCTGCCCTACGTGCGGCACGCGCAACGACGCACATCAGTGAACGCGCACCGCAGCGTCATTGCGTTTTGGTGGCCCGAGATTTGTACAGAAGAGTCGGGGACTTAAGGCCATTCAAATGCAATGCGCTGCCCTACACGTGACGCGTGCACGCGCACCCACGCATTCATAGATGTGAACCGCCTATGGAAACCCAGAATCAATTGTTTCAATATCTCTGCAATCACACCTCACTCCACATAGTTCTCTTAAGTGAATTGTATTCACTCCTCCGCCCCCGCCTCGGCATCCCCTATAACTGGCTATTACCCCCCCCCCCCCAGGGGGCGGGAAGGTCTGTCTGATCATGGGACCACTGCGATTGGCTGTCAGTGGTCACATGATCAGGAGCTGCCGCTACCACGGCATAGAAAACTTTGGATGCCCGTTGACGCACATGTGCGGCGTGCATGCGTTTAAAACTAGACACGGGCAATTCGTTTCGTTCCCGAATTCAGTTTTTTAATGAATTTAGACAAATTCGTTAAATCGGAAATATCCGAATTTTCCAGCTTCCGAATTTTTCCAAAAAAATTAAAAAGTCAGAAATCCAAAAATGAGAATGAAAATCCGAAAATTCAAAAACCCAAAATTCTAAAATAATAACTAATAATCACTTAGCTATTACTAACAATTAAATTCTAGGTATTGGAATTTCCTTTCAAATTTGACTGTTAGTGAACGGAATAAATACAAATATGCCGTATCTAAACGAATGGAATGTAACGAATTAATAATAATAAATAACAATAATAATAATAAAAGCGTATCATTATTATTATTATTTATTATTATTTTGTTACGTTCCATTTATTTAGATGCGGCATTCATTATTTCGGATAAATTCGTATTCCTTACGTTCACTAACAGCCAAATTTGAAAGGAAATTCCAATACTTTATAATTTAATAGTTAGTTAAATTATATTTTCGGATTTTTGTTCTTTCTTCTGTTCGGATTTTCCTTTCTTATTTTTGGATTTTCAAATCTTTCCGAATTTTTCCAAATATTTGGCAATTCAGAAATCTGAAAATTCGGCAGTTCACAAAAAATTGAAATATTCAGAAATCCAAAAATAAGAATGAAAATTCGAAAAACCTGAAAATCTGAAATAACTAATAATAACTTAACTATTACTAACTATTAAATTATAGGTATTGGAATTTCCTTTCAAATTTGGCTGTTAGTGAATGTAACGAATACAAATATGCCTTTTCTAAACGAATGGAACATAATAAATTAATAATAATAATAAATAACAATAATAAAAACATATTATTATTTATTATTATTTTGTTACATTCCATTTGTTGAGATGCAGCATTCATTATTTCGGATAATTCGTAACTTCAGAAAAATTTGTGTTTGTTACATTCACTAACAGACAAATTTGAAAGGAAATTCCAATACCTAGAAATTAATAGTTATTAGTTATTTTTAATTTTCTGATTTGTGTTCTTTCTTATGTTCGGATTTTCCTTTCTTATTTTTTTTCGAAATTCCGAATTTTTTCAAATATTCGGAAATTCTAAAATTCGGAAATCTGAAAATTCGGCAATTAGAAAATCCGAAAATTCAGAAGTCCAAAAATAAGAATGAAAATTCGAAAAAGCTGAAAATCTGAAATAATAACTAATAATCACTTAACTATTACGAACTATTAAATTCTAGGTATTGGGATTTCCTTTCAAATTTGGCTGTTCGGATAAATTCGTATTCCTTATGTTTACTAAGTTACAAATTAGCTGAAATAACAAACGCCGTATCTAAACGAATGGAACGTAACAAATTAATAATAGTAAATAATAATAAAAATGTATTATTAGTCATTATTATTATTTTGTTAAGTTCCATTTGTTTAGATGCGGTATTAATTATTTCTGATAGTTTGTAAATTCAGATAAATTCGTATTTGTTACATTCACTAACTGATTTGAAAGCAAATTCCAATACCTATAATTTAATAGTTATTATTAGTTAGTTATTATTTTGAATTTTCGGATTTTCATTCTTTCTTATTTTCAGATGATTTTGCTTTCTTATTTTTGGATTTTCGAATTTCCAGATTTTCTCATTTCTGGATTTTTGAATTTTCTAATTTCTGGATTTTTGAATTTTCTAATTTCTGGATTTTTTTATTTTTGAATTTCTGGATTTTTGAATTTACGTATTTTTGAATTTTCAAATTTCCGGATTTTTGAATTTTAGAAATTTCCAGATTTTTGAATTTCCGGATATTAGAATTTCCGGATATTAGAATTTGCGGATTTTAGAATTTGCGGATTTTAGAATTTGCGGATTTTAGAATTTGCGGATTTTAGAATTTGCGGATTTTAGAATTTTCGAATTTGCGGATTTTTGAATTTTAGAAATTTCCGGATTTTTGAATTTTAGAAATTTGCGGATTTTTGAATTTGCGGATTTTTGAATTTTCGAATTTGCGGATTTTTGAATTTTCGAATTTGCGGATTTTTGAATTTTAGAATTTGCGGATTTTTGCATTTTCGAATTTGCGGATTTTTGAATTTGCGGATTTTCGGATTTGCGGATTTTTGAATTTTCGAATTTACAAATCTTCGAATTTCTGAAAAAAATAAAAATGAATGCAACGAAAACGAACAAGTTTTTCGCACTAGTTAAAACCCCGCTTCACATATTCTTGATAAGAAATCTCCCCCATTAAGCATTGACCTATGTGATGATTTTTAGGTGACGGGTTCTCTGTAATGAGACCTGCCAAGTCTAAAAGAATTCTGTAGTGGGTGGAGTCTGCTGGGCCCCTCCCACAGCTCCGCTCTTTGCGCAGGCCATGTACAGCACAGTGATGATGTCACTGCTACTTTTACAAGGTAATATCTGGGGTTTGCAAAGGAATTTGATGAAAGTTTTTTTTTTTTTTTTTTTTTTGCCCAGAGGTATTATTTAAAGGCATTTCAGGTTTTTTTAGGGGACTGCACACTTAAAAGATACTCCTTTCTGCTTTCTCAGGGGCGGCTGACAGATGGGAAAGGAAAAACCATTGAATGCAAAGACGCCATCTTCATCATGACCTGCAACGCCGCCAGTGACGAAATTGCCCAGCATGCTTTGCATCTCCGACGGGAAGCCCAGGAAATGAACAGACACAGGCTGGCAGAGAGCCTAGGTGAGTGCGGGGGCGAGGGGGGAGGGGGGGACCCCCTAGAGCACCTGCTAGATGAGATTTGTACTGAATGTACAGACATTTTTTTACTGCTCTAACCATAAAGAACCCTTTCCTCAATCTAAGGTTAACCCCCTCCCCCCCCCCCCAAGGGTAAAACAAATGTTAATGCCTAAGCACAATTTTGCAACTTTGACATGTGTTAGTAAAACTGTACAAATTATCATAACTACTTTGTGCATCCGGGTGGATTTTACCTTGTTTTTTTCAGAACAAAATGAGCTTTCATTTGCTGACATATGCAAAAAATTTTTTATAAGATATATTATATTATTAGAATTTTATATATATATATAAAATTTTCTATTAGATTATATTTTTATTATCATAGGAAAACTGGTCCTAGATAGTAAAAAAAAAAAAAAAAATGTTTTTTATTTTATTTAGCTGTATTTTTCTTGCTACTACCTACCATAACCTTCCACCAAAGTACAACCCAAAATAAATTCTCCTGCTTTGCACGATCACAGGGATATCACATATGCGCATTTTGCTTCTTTTTTTCAAATTTTTATTTTTTTTCGTCCTACCTAAAACCCACTGACATTGATACCAATGCAAAAAAATGTTTTTTTTTCCTTTTTTTTTGTTGTTTAATTTTGCTCAAAATATACTGACCATGAACGTTGACCCAAACACTAACCCTGGCACTGACCTAGATCAAACCTTGATCTAGCAATTTTTTATTTTTTTTTATAATTTTTTTTTTTATTATTATTATTTATTTTAAATTTTTTGCACTCAGTTGATGTTTATTATTTTTTTTTTATTTTTTTTTTCTACAAGGAGAGAAAATGCTACAATCCATCTCTCCCCTCCATCCACAGAGAGCGGGAGAAACGGGGGGGGGGGGGGGGGGGCTTCACAGTGTGAGTGATCACTGTGATATCCAATCAGAGGCTACCACAGTGATCAGGTGACCCCCCGAACCAGGAGATCCGTTTAGTAGGGCCGGCCATGTCTATCGGGATGCAGAAGCTGCACGGGCACAGCCGCTCATCCTAATTTGACAAGCATGCGGGTGAGCGGACCTAGACGAGCACACCCTCCTCGTGCTTCTCAAATTAGGAAGGGCATGAGGACGCAGAAGTTGCCAATCTTCCTAATTAGTGGGCGTGCCTTTGGCCACTTACCCGCACTTCTGTCCAATTAGGACGAGCGGCGGTGTCCATGTAGCTTCTACATCCCCATAGACTTACATGGGCTGCCTGCATGCAAGCACCTGGTGGATCACGCTGCATAAAGAGAAGGCCCATTCGTGGTCTGCGGGCCTCAAAGACCCTGTAAAGGAGGCCTGAGGATTGCGTTTAGAGTCTACAAGTGAGGCAATTGTATTAATTTGTATCAACTTACATTTTGATTTTCTTACTTATTTTTATTTTTATATATATATATATATATATATATATCATTCTTTTTTTTTTTTTTTTTTTTCAGATGATGTTCAAATTAAAGAGAATATCACCATCTCCAAGCAGTTCAAGGAGCAGGTTATCCGGCCCATACTGAAGGTTCGTCTCCTCTCTCTCTGCCTCTATGTGTTTAGAGGGATGACCTAAGCTGACGTAATGTCTCACCAATCAGTAAGCAGACCAGCCCCCCAACCTGTGACAGACCAGCCCTCATTCTGGACCAACCCCCAACCTGTGACGGACCAGCCCTCATCCCGGACCAGCCCCCCAACCTGTGACGGACCAGCCCTCATCCCGGACCAGCCCCCCAACCTGTGACGGACCAGCCCTCATCCCGGACCAGCCCCCCAACCTGTGACAGACCAGCCCTCATTCTGGACCAGCCCCCCAACCTGTGACAGACCAGCCCTCATCCCGGACCAGCCCCCCAACCTGTGACGGACCAGCCCTCATCCCGGACCAGCCCCCCAACCTGTGACAGACCAGCCCTCATCCCGGACCAGCCCCCCCAACCTGTGACAGACCAGCCCTCATCCCGGACCAGCCCCCCAACCTGTGACGGACCAGCCCTCATCCCGAACCAGCCCCCAACCTGTGACGGACCAGCCCCCCAACCTGTGACAGACCAGCCCTCATTCCGGACCAGCCCCCCAACCTGTGACGGACCAGCCCTCATTCCGGACCAGCCCCCCAACCTGTGACGGACCAGCCCTCATCCCGGACCAGCCCCCCAACCTGTGACAGACCAGCCCTCATCCCGGACCAGCCCCCCAACCTGTGACGGACCAGCCCTCATCCCGAACCAGCCCCCAACCTGTGACGGACCAGCCCCCCAACCTGTGACAGACCAGCCCTCATCCCGGACCAGCCCCCCAACCTGTGACGGACCAGCCCTCATTCCGGACCAGCCCCCCAACCTGTGACGGACCAGCCCTCATCCCGGACCAGCCCCCCAACCTGTGACAGACCAGCCCTCATCCCGGACCAGCCCCCCAACCTGTGACGGACCAGCCCTCATCCCGGACCAGCCCCCCAACCTGTGACGGACCAGCCCTCATCCCGAACCAGCCCCCCAACCTGTGACGGACCAGCCCCCCAACCTGTGACGGACCAGCCCCCCAACCTGTGACGGACCAGCCCCCCAACCTGTGACGGACCAGCCCCCCAACCTGTGATGGACCAGCCCTCATCCCGGACCAGCCCCCCAACCTGTGACGGACCAGCCCTCATCCCGGACCAGCCCCCGACCTGTGACAGACCAGCCCTCACCCCAGAACCAGCCCCCGACCTGTGACGGACCAGCCCTCCTCCCGGACCAGCCCCCCAACCTGTGACAGACCAGGAGCGGCTGGTCCTTGGGGAGAAGGAGCTGCTGGTCCTTGGGGAGAAGGAGCTGCTGGTCCTTGGGGAGAAGGAGCTGCTGGTCCTTGGGGAGAAGGAGCTGCTGGTCCTTGGGGAGAAGGAGCTGCTGGTCCTTGGGGAGAAGGAGCTGCTGGCCCCCAAGAAGAAGGAGCTGCTGGCCCCCACGAAGAAGCTGCTGGTCCTTATGAAGAAGGAGCTGCTGGTCCCCATGAAGGAGGAGCTGCTGGCCCCCATGAAGAAGGAGCTGCTGGTCCTTAGGGAGAAGGAGCTGCTGGCCCCCTTGAAGGAGGAGCTGCTGGCCCCCATGAAGGAGGAGCTGCTGGCCCTTAGGGAGAAGGAGCTGCTGGCCCCCATGAAGGAAGGGCTGCTGGCCCCTATGAAGGAGGGGCTGCTGGCCCCCTTGAAGGAGGGGCTGCTGGCCCCCTTGAAGGAGGAGCTGCTGGCCCCCTTGAAGGAGGAGCTGCTGGCCCCCTTGAAGGAGGAGCTGCTGGCCCCCTTGAAGGAGGAGCTGCTGGCCCCCTTGAAGGAGGAGCTGCTGGCCCCCATGAAGGAGGAGCTGCTGGCCCCCATGAAGGAGGAGCTGCTGGCCCCCATGAAGGAGGAGCTGCTGGCCCCCATGAAGGAGGAGCTGCTGGCCCCCATGAAAAAGGAGCTGTTGGCCCTCTTATGGAGCAGTTGGCCTTATAATGAGGGGACTGCTGGGTCCTAGGAAGAGGGAGTTGTTAGTCTTATTGAAACCTGCAGGAACTTCTCATTGGCCGCACATTGCAAAGGTTGGCTGTGCAGAAATGAAGCATCTCCTCCCAGAATGGATGCCTTTCTACCTTCTCTCTCCGCACAATGGGATTGGACGCCTCCCAATGCAGCCACCACTCATAACCGAAATCTGATTTTCCAAGTGGTAGATGTCCGCGGAATTAATTCCCTGTTAATGTTGGAGAGCTCCTAATGCACAGGGCACCCAATTAATGGGCATTTCATAGACACAGCAAATTGATTCAGAGGTTTAAGTTACATGCGGGTATTTTCTTTTGGCTCGCGGTGCCAAGACTGCATGGCACATCTGTGACTGTTAACCCGTTCTGGGCGAGCAATGTTCTCGGCACCCCACGCCTTCCCCTCTGACGTCTCCAGATTGAAGGAAAGACCTTCACCAAAGGGTCTACCTATAAGATATCAGAGCCTACATCTTGTTCTTTTTCCATTGGAAATATCTACTGTGACGGTATGGGCATTGGGTAAAAACTGCTGTGTACGACACTGTGGAATATGTCGGCGATATATAATAGTGTGTGACTACATTTAGACATTAGAGTGTAAGCTCCTCTGGTACAGAGACTGATGTGACTGGCTCAGTGTTCTCTGTACAGCACTGCGGTATATGTCAGCGCTATATAAATGTATAATAATAATAGTGTGTGACTGTGGGGGGGGGGGCATTGGGGTGTCGGATCAATTTAGTAAAATAAATAAGTTTATTACATTGAATATATTTCCCTGCTTTGTCTGATCGCAGGGCCCTGTCCTGCTCTCGGTGTCGTGCTCATTGATGGAGAGTAGCAGACGGTCGCTGTGCGGCGGTATGACATTATCCAGAGTGCCTCAGCCTGCAGCCGGCTAATTCAGTTTTCTGGTATCTGCTGCTGATGTCATGGCCCTGAGGGTAAAAAAATCCTGGCCTGTTCCTGATGGAATTACCGCATCTCCATGAGGCCGGGCCCACGCCGGGGAACCGTCTTGTGTGTGTGTGTAAACAACAATTACATACTGCTGCTACTGCTACTCTGATACATTTATCCAAATTCATATTAAAGGACTTTCAGCTGCAGATAAAAGCTGGTAGTATGGTTGTACAGTGACTGCGGCTCAATCTGTAATAAAGGGGCAACAATTGGGTAGCCAGATTGCCATGCGGATGCCGCCCGGTGCTCCAATGAGCACTGGAGGGGGAGAGCGGTGTCTGACAGTCACTGTGATTGGGGATTGAGTGATCAGAGGTCACGCGATCGCTCAGTTCTATGGGACTGAGTGGTCAGAGGTCACGCGATCGCTCAGTTCTATGGGACTGAGTGGTCAGAGGTCACGCGATCGCTCAGTTCTATGGGACCGAGTGATCAGAGGTCACGCGATCGCTCACTTCTATGGGACTGAGTGGTCAGAGGTCACGCGATCGCTCACTTCTATGGGACCGAGTGGTCAGAGGTCACGCGATCGCTCAGTTCTATGGGACTGAGTGGTCAGAGGTCACGCGATCGCTCAGTTCTATGGGACCGAGTGATCAGAGGTCACGCGATCGCTCACTTCTATGGGACTGAGTGGTCAGAGGTTACGCGATCGCTCAGTTCTATGGGACCGAGTGGTCAGAGGTCACGCGATCGCTCAGTTCTATGGGACCGAGTGATCAGAGGTCACGCGATCGCTCACTTCTATGGGACTGAGTGGTCAGAGGTTACGCGATCGCTCAGTTCTATGGGACCGAGTGGTCAGAGGTCACGCGATCGCTCAGTTCTATGGGACTGAGTGATCAGAGGTCACGCGATCGCTCAGTTCTATGGGACTGAGTGATCAGAGGTCACGCGATCGCTCAGTTCTATGGGACCGAGTGATCAGAGGTCACGCGATCGCTCACTTCTATGGGACTGAGTGGTCAGAGGTTACGCGATCGCTCAGTTCTATGGGACCGAGTGATCAGAGGTCACGCGATCGCTCACTTCTATGGGACTGAGTGGTCAGAGTTTACGCGATCGCTCAGTTCTATGGGACTGAGTGATCAGAGGTCACGCGATCGCTCACTTCTATGGGACTGAGTGATCAGAGGTCACGCGATCGCTCAGTTCTATGGGACCGAGTGATCAGAGGTCACGCGATCGCTCACTTCTATGGGACTGAGTGGTCAGAGTTTACGCGATCGCTCAGTTCTATGGGACTGAGTGATCAGAGGTCACGCGATCGCTCACTTCTATGGGACTGAGTGATCAGAGGTCACGCGATCGCTCACTTCTATGGGACTGAGTGATCAGAGGTCACGCGATCGCTCAGTTCTGTGGGACTGAGTGAAGAGAGGTCATGCGATCCCTCAGTTCTCTGTCTTACAGCCTACAGGGGACAGTTGCTGTTACATAGTTGCATAGTTAGGAAGGTTGAATAAAGACACCAGTCCATCCAGTTCAACCTGAGTGAGTGTCTACAATTGTCCCTATCCCTGTACATTGCACACTCACATCAGTCCCTACCCTCAAGGAGCCCACAATCCAAGGTCCCCATTCATATACTAGGGCCAATTTTGGACAGAAGCTAATTAACCTACCTGCATGTCTTTGGATTGTGGGAGGAAACCGGAGTACCCGGAGGAAACCCACACAGGCGCAGGGAGAACATGCAAACTCCAGGCAGGTAGTGTCGTGGTTGGGATTTGAACCAGCGACCACTTCTTACTGCTAGGTGAGAGTGCTAACCACTACACCACTATGGGACTGAATGATCAGAGGTCACGCGATCGCTCAGTTCTATGGGACTGAGTGGTCAGAGGTCACACGGTCGCTCAGTTCTATGGGACTGAGTGGTCAGAGGTCACGCGATCGCTCAGTTCTATGGGACTGAGTGGTCAGAGGTCACACAATCGCTCAGTTCTGTGGGACTGAGTGATCAGAGGTCATGCGATCCCTCAGTTCTCTGTCTTACAGCCTACAGGGGACAGTTGCTGATGCTGCTGTTTTGTTTTTTCAGTAACCCCAAGCTTCTCCTTTTTTTTAAGCGTCAAGTGAGAGCTTCAAGGATTCAATCCACTTGCCCTTTGTGGTTAATGGTTGTCCACCTATATTTAGTCAACTGCAAAAAGTTCTTGTACATATGGTTTAAACCCCAACCCCCCCCCCCCCTTTTTTTTAAACTAACTTTTCTTTGTAGTGGTTTCTCATAATAATAACTGCAATAATTTAGGTCAGTGGTCTCCAAACTGTGGCCAGTGGGCCAAATGCTGCCCTTTGCTTGCCTTTATCTGGCCCTCCCAATGATGCAAGGCACCATTTCTCCTACTGACACCAACAATGAAGCACCATTCCTTCCACTGACACTTAACAGTGGCACATATTTCCTCCCACTTCCACTGACACCAACAATGGGGCATAATTTCCCCCACTGACACCAATGATGGGGTACATATCCTCCCACTGATACCAACACTGGGGCACTATTCTTCCAATTTATTACCAATGGTGAGGCACTATTCCTCCCACAGATACCATCAATAAGGTGCTATTCCTTCAACGAACATCAATGATGGGATGCTATTCCTCCTCCTGCTGACCACTGCTATGTCATTTTCTTGCTCCCAAGCCTGAGGCACTGTTGCCCCCAATGGCACCGGTGCACTTTCAGCTACCGCTGACCACAGTCCGGCCCCCGTAAAGTCTAAAGGACAATAAACTGGTCCTTTGTTTAGAAAGTTTGGAAACCCATGATTAGAGGTTTAGAGCATTATAAAATTTTTGGGCATTTAATATATTTTTTTAAGAGGTCTACACATCAAGACCAAAAAGATGGACAACTGAGGAGGAAAGAGGGACAGTCCTCCAAGTGATGGATAGTTGGGGGATTAAGAGTGTAGGCCAGCCTTTCTCAACCTTTTCAACACAGAGGAACCCTTAAAATAGGTCTCCAGTCTCGGGGGAACTCCTGCTAAAAATTAGAACTCGACAACTCTAGATACATTAGTGTGATGGTCAGTGAGAAGAATTGTCCTTACACTTGTGGTCATTGGGAAGAATGGTCCTCACACTTGTGGTCATTGGGAAGAATGGTCCTCACACTTGTGGTCAGTGAGAAGAATGGTCCTTACACTTGTGGTCAGTGGGAAGAATGGTCCTTACACTTGTGGTCATTGGGAAGAACGGTCGTTACACTTGTGATCAGTGGGAAGAATGGTCCTTACACTTGTGGTCAGTGGGAAGAATGGTCCTTACACTTGTGGTCATTGGGAAGAACGGTCCTTACACTTGTGGTCATTGGAAAGAATGGTCCTTACACTTGTGGTCATTGGGAAGAATGGTCCTTACACTTGTGGTCATTGGGAAGAATGGTCCTTACACTTGTGGTCAGTGGGAAGAATGGTCCTTACACTTGTGGTCATTGGGAAGAATGGTCCTTACACTTGTGGTCATTGGGTAGAATGGTCCTTACACTTGTGGTCATTGGGAAGAACGGTCCTTACACTTGTGGTCATTGGGAAGAATGGTCCTTACACTTGTGGTCATTGGGAAGAATGGTCCTTACACTTGTGGTCATTGGGAAGAATGGTCCTTACACTTGTGGTCAGTGGGAAGAATGGTCCTTACACTTGTGGTCATTGGGAAGAACGGTCCTTACACTTGTGGTCATTGGAAAGAATGGTCCTTACACTTGTGGTCATTGGGAAGAATGGTCCTTACACTTGTGGTCATTGGGAAGAATGGTCCTTACACTTGTGGTCAGTGGGAAGAATGGTCCTTACACTTGTGGTCATTGGGAAGAATGGTCCTTACACTTGTGGTCATTGGGTAGAATGGTCCTTACACTTGTGGTCATTGGGAAGAATGGTCCTTACGCTTGTGGTCTTTGGGAAGAATGATCCTTACACTTGTGGTTATTGGGAAGAATGGTCCTTACACTTGTGGTCATTGGGAAGAATGATCCTTACACTTGTGGTCATTGGGAAGAATGGTCCTTACACTTGTGGTCATTGGGAAGAATTGTCCTTACACTTGTGGTGATTGGGAAGAATGGTCCTTACACTTGTGGTCATTGGGAAGAATGATCCTTACACTTGTGGTCATTGGTAAGAATGGTCCTTACACTTGTGGTCATTGGGAAGAATTGTCCTTACACTTGTGGTGATTGGGAAGAATGGTCCTTACACTTGTGGTCATTGGGAAGAATGGTCCTTACACTTGTGGTCATTGGGAAGAATGGTCCTTACACTTGTGGTCATTGGGAAGAATGGTCCTTACACTTGTGGTCATTGGGAAGAATGGTCCTTACACTTGTGGTCATTGGAAAGAATGGTCCTTACACTTGTGGTCATTGGAAAGAATGGTCCTTACACTTGTGGTCATTGGGAAGAATGGTCCTTACACTTGTGGTCATTGGGAAGAATGGTCCTTACACTTGTGGTCAGTGGGAAGAATGATCCTTACACTTGTGGTCAGTGGGAAGAATGATCCTTACACTTGTGGTCATTGGGTAGAATGGTCCTTACACTTGTGGTCATTGGGAAGAATGGTCCTTACACTTGTGGTCATTGGGTAGAATGGTCCTTACACTTGTGGTCATTGGGTAGAATGGTCCTTACACTTGTGGTCATTGGGTAGAATGGTCCTTACACTTGTGGTCATTGGGTAGAATGGTCCTTACACTTCTGGTCATTGGGAAGAATTGCCTCCTTACAGATAGCTAAAAAGATCAATGGTGTCGGTGGGAACTTATCTGAGAGGCAGAAATTGCCCAATGCTGAAGGAACCCCTAGCAACCTCTGGAGGAACCCTAGTTGAGAATCACTGGTGTATACTAGAAAGGGAATCCAAAACATCAAATGTATCGGTTTCGAAAACTAAACTTGACCCATCGCCATTGTGGTTCCCCTCTAAAGCCTTTCCTTTATGTCCTGCAGGCTCACTTCCGGAGAGATGAGTTCCTGGGCCGGATTAATGAGATCGTCTATTTCCTCCCGTTCTGCCGCTCCGAGCTCTCCCAGCTGGTCTCCAAAGAGCTGAACGTGTGGGCCAAAAAGGTAACCTAAC
The DNA here is from genome assembly GCF_037356315.1 of Lithobates pipiens. NCBI lineage: Eukaryota > Metazoa > Chordata > Amphibia > Anura > Ranidae > Lithobates > Lithobates pipiens. The sequence goes on along the minus strand of NW_027507785.1, from coordinate 6,141,550 downwards.
CCAACATTGTCAGCAGAATGGTAGAAGTCGCTGGGGTCCAATATTGCAATATTCCCACCCTCTTACGTAATTGATTTTCCTTTTTGTAAACACCTATTTCTTCTGTGCCTCACGATTTCACTTCCTTCTCCCTCACCTAGGGGAAGTTGATCTTCTCCACCTTAGCCTCCTTGGGTGCATAGGATGCATCCATGAAGGCTGCAGAGCCATAGGTGCTGAACTCACGCAAGATCCATCATAGCGCCATGTCCTGGACATGCACCCATGGTGATCTGGTGCCACGTCTTTTACATTGCGTGTTGACATGAGTGTCAGGAGATCTCACAAGAGTTGGGCACGTACGGCCCTTCAGCCTTGTGTGAAATGTACCCTAAGAGGCTTGGGCCAGAGATCTTCCAAAGCTGTGGTATCTCATTATGTGAAAAAAACATGTCTCCAGATCTCTGGTGCTGCTTGGTTAGGTGGCCAGCTGCAGAAACCAGGAAGGGACAGCTGACTCTCAATGACAAAGATAACAAAGGTGGTGGTATTAGGATGTACAGGGGGAATATGCTTGCAAGATCTATCGTAGTGCCTTGTCTTGCACATACACATATGGTGATCTGGCACCATGTCTTTCACATTTCATGTGCGGAGATCTCACAAGAGTTCGGGACCTACAGCCTTGTGGATGTGTACCTCAAGAGGGTGGAGGCAGAGATCTTCTAACGCTGTGGCATCACATCATGTGAAAGACATGGCACCATATCTCCATCTGCGCATGCATGAAATGTGGTGCTGCCTCAGGTGTCCAGCTGCAGGAACCAAGAGGAGTCAGCCGGCTCTCAATGACATAGATCGCAAAGGTGGTGGCACACGATGTGCAGTGGAAGAATGGCGAGGCTTTTCCTGGATAAAGGAGCATCAGCGATAAGTGGTGTTTGGGAAATAGTTTTTTACAGGTATGGGGCAAGATCCACTTTGATACATGTAATACATAGTATTTAGTCTTTTTTATTTCCTGAGCTTTTTATAGTTTTTATTACACCTTTACATACTGACAAACCTACGCAACAAAACTGACCATGACGGGTTGTTTTTGTTCTGTACTCTATTGTCTATATGCGCTTGTTGGCTACCTCATTCCAAAACTATGGCTACTAATATAGAGTTACCCCCCTTCCACCATGGCCATTAATATGAAGTTTCCCCCCGCTCCTTCCCCCATGGCCTTTAATATGTACTTGCCTCCCTCCCCCATGGCCATTCAAATCGAATCCCCCCCTTTCCCCCATGTCCATTAATATGGATTCCCCTCTTCCCCCTGGCCATTAATAGGGAGTTGCCCCCCTTCCCCCTGGCCATTAATATGGAGTTGTCCCCCCTTCTCCCATGGCCATTAATATGGAGTTGCCCCCCTCCCTTCCCCCATAGCCATTGATATGGAGTTGCCCCCCCCCCTTCCTCCATAGCCATTGATATGGAGTTGCCCCCCCTCCCCCATAGCCATTAATATGGATTAACCCCCCACCACCTTCCCCCATAGCCATTAATATGGATGTACCCCTCCTCTCCCATAGCCATTAATATGGATTTACCCCCCCACCTTCCCCCATAGCCATTAATATGGATTTAACCCCCCCCCCCCCACCTTCCTCCATAGCCATTAATATTGATTTACCCCCCCACCTTCCCCCATAGCCATTAATATGGATTTACCCCCCCCCCACCTTCCCCCATAGCCATTAATATTGAGTTGCCCCCCCCCTTCCCCCATAGCCATTAATATGGAGGTATCCCCCCCGTCCCTCAAGGCCATTAACATGGAGTTATCCCCCCCACCCGTTGCCTAGTCCTCGTGTCATCTAGTGACTCCAGGTACATCCCTAGTCCTTGTGTCATCTAGTGACTCCGGGTACATGCCCAGTCCTCGTGTCATCTAGTGACTCCAGGTACGTCCCCAGTCCTCGTGTCATCTAGTGACTCCAGGTACATCCCTAGTCCTTGTGTCATCTAGTGACTCCGGGTACATGCCTAGTCCTTGTGTCATCTAGTGACTCCGGGTACGTGCCTAGTCCTCGTGTCATCTAGTGACTCCAGGTACGTCCCCAGTCCTCGTGTCATCTAGTGACTCCAGGTACATGCCTAGTCCTTGTGTCATCTAGTGACTCCGGGTACATGCCTAGTCCTTGTGTCATCTAGTGACTCCGGGTACGTGCCTAGTCCTCATGTCATCTAGTGACTCCAGGTACATCCCTAGTCCCCGTGTCATCTAGTGACTCCAGGTGCGTGCCTAGTCCTCGTGTCATCTAGTGACTCCAGGTACATGCCTAGTCCTCGTGTCATCTAGTGACTCCAGGTACATGCCTAGTCCTCGTGTCATCTAGTGACTCCAGGTACGTCCCTAGTCCCCGTGTCATCTAGTGACTCCAGGTGCGTGCCTAGTCCTCGTGTCATCTAGTGACTCCAGGTACGTCCCCAGTCCTCGTGTCATCTAGTGACTCCAGGTACGTCCCTAGTCCCCGTGTCATCTAGTGACTCCAGGTGCGTGCCTAGTCCTCGTGTCATCTAGTGACTCCAGGTACGTCCCCAGTCCTCGTGTCATCTAGTGACTCCAGGTACGTCCCTAGTCCCCGTGTCATCTAGTGACTCCAGGTACATGCCTAGTCTTCGTGTCATCTAGTGACTCCAGGTACGTGCCTAGTCCTCGTGTCATCTAGTGACTCCAGGTGCGTGCCTAGTCCTCGTGTCATCTAGTGACTCCAGGTACAAGCCCAGTCCTCGTGTCATCTAGTGACTCCAGGTACATCCCTAGTCCCCGTGTCATCTAGTGACTCCAGGTGCGTGCCTAGTCCTCGTGTCATCTAGTGACTCCAGGTACGTCCCCAGTCCTCGTGTCATCTAGTGACTCCAGGTACGTCCCTAGTCCCCGTGTCATCTAGTGACTCCAGGTGCGTGCCTAGTCCTCGTGTCATCTAGTGACTCCAGGTACATGCCTAGTCTTCGTGTCATCTAGTGACTCCGGGTACATGCCTAGTCCTTGTGTCATCTAGTGACTCCAGGTACATCCCTAGTCCCCGTGTCATCTAGTGACTCCAGGTGCGTGCCTAGTCCTCGTGTCATCTAGTGACTCCAGGTACATGCCTAGTCCTCGTGTCATCTAGTGACTCCAGGTACATCCCTAGTCCCCGTGTCATCTAGTGACTCCAGGTACATGCCTAGTCCCCGTGTCATCTAGTGACTCCAGGTGCGTGCCTAGTCCTCGTGTCATCTAGTGACTCCAGGTACATGCCTAGTCCCCGTGTCATCTAGTGACTCCAGGTGCGTGCCTAGTCCTCGTGTCATCTAGTGACTCCAGGTACGTGCCTAGTCCTCGTGTCATCTAGTGACTCCAGGTACGTGCCTAGTCCTCGTGTCATCTAGTGACTCCAGGTACGTGCCTAGTCCTCGTGTCATCTAGTGACTCCAGGTGCGTGCCTAGTCCTCGTGTCATCTAGTGACTCCAGGTACATCCCTAGTCCCCGTGTCATCTAGTGACTCCAGGTGCGTGCCTAGTCCCCGTGTCATCTAGTGACTCCAGGTACATCCCTAGTCCCCGTGTCATCTAGTGACTCCAGGTGCGTCCCCAGTCCTCGTGTCATCTAGTGACTCCAGGTACATGCCTAGTCCTCGTGTCATCTAGTGACTCCAGGAACATGCCTAGTCCTCGTGTCATCTAGTGACTCCAGGAACATGCCTAGTCCTCGTGTCATCTAGTGACTCCAGGTACATGCCTAGTCCTCGTGTCATCTAGTGACTCCAGGTATGTGCCTAGTCCTCGTGTCATCTAGTGACTCCAGATACGTGCCTAGTCCTCGTGTCATCTAGTGACTCTAGGAACATGCCTAGTCCTCGTGTCATCTAGTGACTCTAGGAACATGCCTAGTCCTCGTGTCATCTAGTGACTCCAGGTATGTGCCTAGTCCTCGTGTCATCTAGTGACTCCAGGTACGTGCCTAGTCCTCGTGTCATCTAGTGACTCCAGGTACGTGCCTAGTCCTCGTGTCATCTAGTGACTCCAGGTACGTGCCTAGTCCTCGTGTCATCTAGTGACTCCAGGTACGTGCCTAGTCCTCGTGTCATCTAGTGACTCCAGGTGCGTGCCTAGTCCTCGTGTCATCTAGTGACTCCAGGTACATCCCTAGTCCCCGTGTCATCTAGTGACTCCAGGTGCGTGCCTAGTCCCCGTGTCATCTAGTGACTCCAGGTACATCCCTAGTCCCCGTGTCATCTAGTGACTCCAGGTGCGTCCCCAGTCCTCGTGTCATCTAGTGACTCCAGGTACATGCCTAGTCCTCGTGTCATCTAGTGACTCCAGGAACATGCCTAGTCCTCGTGTCATCTAGTGACTCCAGGAACATGCCTAGTCCTCGTGTCATCTAGTGACTCCAGGTACATGCCTAGTCCTCGTGTCATCTAGTGACTCCAGGTATGTGCCTAGTCCTCGTGTCATCTAGTGACTCCAGATACGTGCCTAGTCCTCGTGTCATCTAGTGACTCTAGGAACATGCCTAGTCCTCGTGTCATCTAGTGACTCTAGGAACATGCCTAGTCCTCGTGTCATCTAGTGACTCCAGGTATGTGCCTAGTCCTCGTGTCATCTAGTGACTCCAGGTACGTCCCTAGTCCTCGTGTCCTCTAGTGACTCTAGGAACATGCCTAGTCCTCGTGTCATCTAGTGACTCCAGGTACATGCCTAGTCCTCGTGTCATCTAGTGACTCCAGGTACATGCCTAGTCCTCGTGTCATCTAGTGACTCTAGGAACGTGCCTAGTCCTCGTTTCACCTAGTGACTCCAGGTACATGCCTAGTCCTCGTGTCATCTAGTGACTCCAGGTACGTGCCTAGTCCTCGTGTCATCTAGTGACTCTAGGAACGTGCCTAGTCCTCGTGTCATCTAGTGACTCCAGGAACATGCCTAGTCCTCGTGTCATCTAGTGACTCCAGGTACGTGCCTAGTCCTCGTGTCATCTAGTGACTCCAGGTACGTGCCTAGTCCTCGTGTCATCTAGTGACTCCAGGTACGTCCCTAGTCCTCGTGTCATCTAGTGACTCCAGGTACGTGCCTAGTCCTCGTGTCATCTAGTGACTCCAGGTACGTGCCTAGTCCTCGTGTCATCTAGTGACTCCAGGTACGTCCCTAGTCCTCGTGTCATCTAGTGACTCCAGGTACGTCCCTAGTCCTCGTGTCATCTAGTGACTCCAGGTACGTCCCTAGTCCTCGTGTCATCTAGTGACTCCAGGTACGTCCCTAGTCCTCGTGTCATCTAGTGACTCCAGGTACGACCCTAGTCCTCGTGTCATCTAGTGACTCCAGGTACGTCCCTAGTCCCCGTGTCATCTAGTGACTCCAGGTACGTCCCTAGTCCTCGTGTCATCTAGTGACTCCAGATACATGCCTAGTCCATCTAGTGCCTCTAGATACATGCCTAGTCCTTGTGTCATCTAGTGATCTCAAGCACTTTGGTGACCCTTGTCTCCCCATGCAACCTCCGATGCTCTCCTGTATAATATGGGGGCTTCTTCTCTCAGACATGAATGCCCAGTACGATGGCCCCCAGGTGACAGGACTGGATGTCAGGATCATAATAAAAGTGCTGTGTACTTGATGAGTATTCCTGCTCATGTTAGCAGACGGGGGGGGACAGAACAGAATTAGGGCCGGTGTTCTACTCCAGTTGACTGCCCAGACCATGCAAAAAAAAAAAAAAAAAAAACATTGATCCTGCCAGAAATCTTATGAGCTGATAACTCCCCGTGCACGCTTATCGGTTCCATTGTTTGTGGACTGCAGACCCCCCCCCCCCCTCCCAACTATAAAAGGGGTGGGGGGGGGGGGGGAGATGCTCTGAAGTCCTTCTTTTCCTAGGAATTTCTGATGGTTCACTGACATTTGCAGCCAAGCAACCTGCATTTCTGGGTTGGCGGGAGCAGCCTGCACACTTCCCACAGCACAGATTTCTTGTAAAGGGCCCGGCGTCAGATGCCGGAGAGCACACACACACACACACCGCATAACTGACCCCGCCGTTCTGGTTTCCATGACGACCAGCGGGCCGAAGCGCTCCCCCCCCCCCCCCCCCCGGGGCGTGTAATAAGCGGCCAGTGTCAGAGGACAGCTACGAGCTGGACAACCCCGCGGCCGTAACTGCACCCCAGACGCCCCGCTGCAACCTTTCATCACAATAAGAGCACAAGAAGGAGGCTTTGTGAGCGCCCGGGCCGCCGATTAACACGCCGACGACTCCACACTGCCTCTAAAACGATCCCCGAAGAGGAGCAGACGGGACCTACGGCCATCAACTGTACCCCCGGCTTGTATCGTCAACGAAGCTATCCCTGTACTGCTCACCCCCCGCCCCCCGCCGAAAATGTGGGGTGCCTACCTAGAGAGCGGCTCCAGACAGGCTAATGTTACCCGGCAAACACTGCAACCGTGCGACAGTTGGAAAGTTCACACAATTAACCTTAACCCCCCCCCCCCCCCCCCCCCCGTCTCTCTCCACCCTATTTACAACCTTTTCATATCCTTTGCAAACTTGTACAATACTCACCTAAGTGTATATAGGATTGAAGCACCACGTTGTCGTATACAAATTTATTCTAATCATTAATTGTTTGCAAAAACTACGCCGTTCGAGGGCTGTAACTCTGACCCCCCCCCCCCCTTCATCAGGTCTAACACATAACACAATAAAAAATAAAGAAATTAATAAAAAAAAAAAAAAAAACAATTATAGATTAAACGATACATTGTAACAAAGGATTCAAACTGTTGGGGAAATAGATCTGATATCAGTAAAATTGTGATACAAGAAGTGGAGATATTCAACCGATAACCGTATTGGTAATCAATATAATGGTAATAAAAATGAAGATCACGCTATATTAATATTTGTATTCATGAAAATATTAATAACACTAAACTTAGTACCAATTTTCCTGTTTATAGTATAAAATAAAATATATCAATGCAACAAAAAAAAAGCTACCGTATATTATACAGTATCTCACAAAAGTAAGTCACATTTGTGTAAATATTTTCTTCTATCTTTTCATGTGACAACACTGAAGAAATGACACTTGTCTACAATGTAAAGTAGTGAGTGTACAGCTTATATATAAAGCACCATACACACTATCAGATTTTCCCCTCCCCGGCTCCAGATGACGTCCCAGCTACGAAACGTGTAGGGCGGGGCTAACAGCATCATTGCATCAATTTTGTAAATATTTTATTCTATCATTTCATGTGACAACACTGAAGAAATGACACTTGTCTACAATGTAAAGTAGTGAGTGTCCAGCTTATATATAAAGCACCATATACACTATCAGATTTTCCCCTCCCCGGCTCCAGATGACGTCCCAGCAACGAAAAACGTGTAGGGCGGGGCTAACAGCATCATTGTATCAATTTGTAAATATTTTCTTCTCTCATTTCATGTGACAACACTGAAGAAATGACACTTGTCTACAATGTAAAGTAGTGAGTGTACAGCTTGTGTATAAAGCACCATACACACTATCACATTTTCCCCTCCCCGGCTCCAGATGACGTCCCAGCAACGAAACGTGTAGGGCGGGGCTAACAGCATCATTGTATCAATTTGTAAATATTTTCTTCTATCTTTTCATGTGACAACACTGAAGAAATGACACTTGTCTACAATGTAAAGTAGTGAGTGTACAGCTTGTATAACAGTGTCAATTTGCCGTCCCCTCAAAATAACTCAACACACAGCCATTAATGTCTAAACCGCTGGCAACAAAAGTCAGTACACCCCCTAATGGTCCGGCGGAGTTGCATCGGACTTTCAAAACGAACGGACTTGGCCCAGTCTCTGAAGGGAGGGGATCATGCTCTGCTTCAGTATGTCACAGTACATGTTGGCATTCATGATTCCCTCAATGATCTGTAGCCCCCCAGTGCCGGCAGCACTCATGCAGCCCCAGACCATGACACCCCCACCACCATGCATGACTGTAGACAAGACACACTTGTCTTTGTCCTCCTCACCTGGTTGCCCCCACACACGCTTGTCACCATCTGACACCAAATACATTTATCTTGGTCTCATCAGACCACAGGACATGGTTCCAGTAATCCATGTCCTTAGTCTGCTTGTCTTCAGAAAACTGTTTGTGGTCTTTCTTGTGCATCATCTTTAGAAGAGGCTTCCTTCTGGGATGACAGCCATGCAGACCAATTTGATGCAGTGTGCGGCGTATGGTCTGAGCACTGACAGGCTGACCCCCCCACCCCCCACCCCTACAACCTCTGCAGCAATGCTGGCAGCACTCATACGTCTATTTCCCAAAGACAACTTCTTGATATGACGCTGAGCACGTGACCCCAACTTCTTTGGACCATGGCGAGGCCTGTTCTGAGGGGAACCTGTCCTGTTATACCGCTGTATGGTCTTGGCCACCGTGCTGCAGCTCAGTTTCAGAGTCTTGGCAATCTTCTTATATCCTAGGCCATCTTTATGTAGAGCAACAATTCTTTTTTTTTCAGATCCTCACAGTGTTCTTTGCCATGAGGTGCCATGTTGAACTTCCAGTGACCAGTATGAGAGAGTGAGAGCGATAACACCAAATTTAACACACCTGCTCCCCATTCACACCTGAGACCTTGTAACACTAACAAGTCACATGACACCGGGGGAAGGAAAAATGGGTAATTGGGCCCAATTTGGACATTTTCACTTAGGGGTGTACTCACTTTTGTTGTCGGCAGTTTAGACAGTAATGGCTGTGTGTTGAGTTATTTTGAGGGGATGGGAAATTTACACTGTTATACAAGCTGTACACTCACTACTTTACATTGTAGACAAGTGTCATTTCTTCAGTGTTGTCACATGAAAAGATAGAAGAAAATATTTACAGAAATGTGAGGGGAGTACTTACTTTTGTGAGATACTGTAAATGTATAATAGTGTGTGACTGTGTGTGGGGGGGGGGGGAATTAGGCATTAGAGTGTAAGCTCCTCTGGTACAGTGACTGATGTATCTGTGGGGGGGGGGGGACATTAGAGTGTAAGCTCCTCTGGTACAGAGACTGATGTGACTGTGGGAGGGGGGGGGGGGGGAGACATTAGAGTGTAAGCTCCTCTGGTACAGAGACTGATGTGACTGTGGGGGGGGGGCATTAGAGTGTAAGCTCCTCTGGTACAGAGACTGATGTGACTGGCTCAGTGATCTCTGTACAGCACTGCGGTATATGTCAGAGCTATATAAATGTATAATAATAATAGTGTGTGTCTATGGGGGACATTAGAGTGTGAGCTCCTCTTCTGCAGACTGATGTGCGGGTCAGACGGGTCCTCTCATTGTTAGCACTGGGCAGGTTAAACAATGCAGAGCTGAGATAATTGCTGGTGATCTTTGGGTGGGGGGTTCTCGGCGGGGTTCCTGGTCTTGGGGTGACCCCCTGGCGTCCCCTGAGAGCGGCTCATTATCACAGAATAGTCTGTTGTTTTGTCTTGGTGCTCAGAACAGACCTGTCATTGATTCCTGGGTCACCCCTGACATAGAACAGGACACACAGCTCCTTCCCGCAGCGAGAAGGTAATTATGTCAGTAGAAGCAGGGCTGGATTATTGTGCATTGTATCATCCCCCGGCTCCGACCCGTCTCCGGCAAATTAGAGAGGATTTGTCGTCCGCACACACGCTGCGGCGTTTGTGTTTAAAGTTACACAATGTTGGAAATAATTTGTGATTTTTGCTGTTCCATATTTTGTAGTGATTGTACTTCCTGTACAGATTTGTACATTTCTCCAGTAGTAGCGACAAGCCGCGTCAGCCAATTAGAATCCAGAGGCTGTAAAATGGCATAAATGGCCTATAGAGAGTCGGGTGAGAGAGAGCAGCTCAGCCCCCCGCAGGAAGGAGACCCTTCATATCACTCATGTGGAGGTCTCATCACTAAGTCTATTCAGGATCCAGATTTATATATGTATGTTTTATATTAAGGTGATCCATCTGTTCCCTTCCACACTCCCTCTCCTCTCCCTTCTCTGCTTGCCTCTCCTCTCCTCTCTCCCCTCCTTTTCTCTTCTCAGCTCTCCTCTGCTTGCCTCTACTCTCCTCTTCCCAGCTCTTCTCTCTCTTCTCTGCTTGCCTCTACTCTTCCTTCCTCTTCTTTTCTCTCCTCTCTCCTGTCTCATTTTCTTTTTGCTCCTCTCTTCCCCTCTCTCATCTCTCCTCTCTCTCATCTCCTTTTCTCTTCTCTCCTCTTCTCAGCTGGCCTCTACTCTCCTCTTCCCGGCTCTCCTCTCTCTTCTCCTCTTCTCTGCTTGCCTCACCTCTTCTCTCCCCTACTCTTCTTTCTTTCCTCTCCTTTTCTCTTCTCTCCTCTTCTCAGCTATCCTCTTCTTTCCTTTCTCTTCTCCTTTTCTCTCCTCTTCTCTGTTGGCCTCTACTCTCCTCTTCCCAGCTCTTCTCTCTCTTCTCTGCTTGCCTCTACTCTTCTTTCCTCTTCTTTTCTCTCCTCTCTCCTGTCTCATCTTCCTTTCTCGCCTCTCTCTCATCTCTCCTCTCTCATCTCCTTTTCTCTTCTCTCTTCTTCTCAGCTGGCCTCTACTCTCCTCTTCCCGACTCTCCTCTCTTCTCATCTTCTCTGCTTGCCTCACCTCTTCTCTCCCATACTCTTCTTTGCCCTCATTTTCTCTTCTCTCCTCTTCTCAGCTCTCCTCTTCTCAGCTCTCCTCTTCTCTGCTCTCCTCTTCTCTGCTCTCCTCTTCTCTGCTCTTCTCTGCTCTTCTCTGCTCTCCTCTTCTTTCATCCTCTTTTTCTCTTCTCTCCTCAGCTCTCCTCTTCTCTGCTTGCCTCTGCTCTCATCTTCCCAACTCTCCTCTCTCTTCTCCTCTTCTCTGTTTGCCTCAACTCTTATCTCATCTTCTCTTCTCTCCCCTCTCCTCTCCTTTTGTCTTGTCTCCTCTTCTCAGCTCTTCTTTCCTCTATCCTCTCCCTTTCTCTTCTCTTCTCAGCTCTCCACTTCTCAGCTGACCTCTACTTGCCTCTTCCCAGCTCTCCTCTCTCTTCTCTTCTCTGCTTGCCTCACCTCTACTCTTGTCTTCTGAGCTATCCACTTCTCTTTTCTCCCCTCTCCTCTTCTGCACTCTCTACTTTTTTCTTCTCTGCCCTCCTCCCCTGTCCTCTTATCTGCTCTCCTCTCATCTGATCTGCTCTCATCTCTTGTCCCTTTCATTGTTCTTCTGTCTTCTATTTTGTGTTCTCCTCTAATCTGTTCTCCTCTCCAGCCTCCTCATCTGCTTTCCTCTCTTGTAACCTTCTTTGCTCTCCATTCCTCCCCTTTGTTCTTTTCTTTAGTCTTCTGTCCTCTCCTTGCTTCTACTCGTCTCTCCTGTCCTCTTCTCTGCTGTCTTTCCTTTCCTCCCTTGTTCTTCTCTCCTGTTCTCTTCCCTGTGCTCTGCTTTTCTCTCCTTACTTCTCTGGTGTCCTGTCTCTATCTCTGCCCGGCTCTCTTGTTCTTTGCTCTTCTTTCCTCTGCTCTCCTCTCCTGTCCTGTCCCCTTCTCTGCTCTGCTTTCTTTCGTCCTCTGCTCTTCTCTCCTTTGCTCACCTGTTCCCATCTCTGTTCTGCTCTCCTGTCCTCCTCCCTGTTCTCTCCTTTGCTCTCCACTCCTCTCTCCTGTCCACTCTTCTGCTCTTCTCTCCCCTTCTCTGCTCTCCTGTGCTCCTCCCTGTTCTCTCCTTTGCCCTCATCTTCTCTACTCTCTTCTCTGCTCTGCTTTCCTCTCTTGTTCTGTCTGTCATTCTCTGCTCTGCTCTCTTGTCCACTGCTCTTCTCTCCTCTATTCTCCTGTCCTCTGTTCTGCTCTCGTCTCTGATCTGCTGTCCACTCTTCCCCTCTGCTCTTCTCTACTCTCCTGTCCTGTCCCCTTCTCTGTTCTACTCTTCTTCTGCTCTCCTGTCCTCTGTTCTGCGCTCTCCTCTGATCTGCTGTCCATTCATCTCCTCTGCTCTCCTCTACTGTCCTGTCCTGTCCCCTTCTCTCCTCTACTTTCCTCTGTTCTGCCCTCTTCTCTGATCTGCTGTCCACTCTTCCCCTCTGCTCTTCTCTACTCTCCTGTTCTGTCCCCTTCTCTGCTCTAATCTTCTTCTGCTCTCCTGTCCTCTGTTCTGCGCTCTCCTCTGATCTGCTGTCCATTCATCTCCTCTGCTCTCCTCTATTGTCCTGTCCTGTCCCCTTCTCTCCTCTACTTTCCTCTGTTCTGCCCTCTTCTCTGATCTGCTGTCCACTCTTCTCCTCTGCTCTCCTCTATTGTCCTGTCCGGTCCCCTTCTCTCCTCTACTTTCCTCTGTTCTGCCCTCTTCTCTGATCTGCTGTCCACTCTTCTCCTCTGCTCTCCTCTACTGTCCTGTCCTGTCCCCTTCTCTCCTCTACTTTCCTCTGTTCTGCCCTCGTCTCTGATCTGCTGTCCACTCTTCCCCTCTGCTCTTCTCTACTCTCCTGTCCTGTCCCCTTCTCTGCTCTAATCTTCTTCTGCTCTCCTGTCCTCTGTTCTGCTCTCATCTCTGATCTGCTATCCACTCTTCTCCTCTACTGTCCTGTCCTGTCCCCTTCTCTGCTCTACTCTCCTCTGTTCTCCTCTCTTCTCTGATCTGCTGTCCACTCTTCTCCTCTCCTCTCCTGTCCTGTCCCCTTCTCCGCTCTACTCTCTTCTGCTCTCCTGACCTGTGTTCTGCTCTCATCTCTGATCTGCTGTCCACTCTTCTCTTCTGCTCTGCTCTCCTCTCCTGTCCTGTCCCATTCTCTGCTCTCCTGTCCTCTGCACTTCTCTCTTTTACTTTTCTCTGCTTCCCTTCCCCCGTCTTCTTCTCTTCTTTGTTCACTTCTGTCTTCTCCTCTGCTCTCCTCCCTCTCTCCCTTTCACCATACACTAGCAGATTTTCCAAGGAACGTTGATACGAATGTTCCTACAGCATATTCGATGACAAGATGAATGCCGTTTGAACGTACTTAATAAATATAAATCTATTCGCTTTTAACATTCGATTTAAGAGTGATGGACTTTGACAAACGAAAACCACATTCGCTACGAGAAATTTGTTCGAGAAAACCGTTCCAACCTGCCCCTTCGAGTTTTTCTCGTCACGAAAACGGCCATCGATTTGATCCCACTAGAAGAAGAACAAATCGTTCCTAAAACAAAGGAATTTCAATAAACGTCTGCCAGTGTATGGTCAGCTCTCTTCTTTCCTTCTTTCCCTCTCTCGTTTCCTCTACATTTCCTCTTCACACCATCTCTTCCACTCTCTGGAGAGATTTAATCCATCGGTACCATATATTTACCTCTTAATCCTCTGCCATTCACGTGGATCCTACTAACAGATCTCCTGTCCTCCTCAGGCCAAAGAACGACATGAGATCACTCTACTGTGGGACATCGAGGTGATAGATGTCCTGGCCGATGGCTACAACGTCCATTATGGAGCCCGCTCCATCAAGTATGAGGTATGAGATCCGGTATAATGAGGGGAGGCTGTCCTTCCATTCCATATCCTAGAAATGTGGAGGATGAACAAGGAACTTCAAACATTTTAGGATTTCTAAAGAACCAACCACCGCGGGATTACCTAAAGTCAACCTTTTACTTAATAGTGTTGTATAAACTATATAAAAAAAAGAGCATCTAGTAGTAGTTGGTCATATTCGGTTGATCTTGTCCTGTAATGTTGAAGATGTTTCTTAGCTTCTGCAAGCCAGTTCTTCAGTTTAGTGTAAGGAAGATACCCCAAAAAGCAAAGCCGTTATTGGAGAAGTAATGACTTGGAGAAGCTTCAAAACGTCTTCAACGTTACAGAACAAGTCCAGATGAATGTGACCAACTACTACTAGATCTACCATGACCTGGATACATGAGACCAACTACTACTAGATCTACCATGACCTGGATACATGAGACCAACTACTACTAGATCTACCATGACCTGGATACATGAGACCAACTACTACTAGATCTACCATGACCTGGATACATGAGACCAACCACTACTAGATCTACCATGACCTGGATACATGAGACCAACCACTACAAGATCTAACATGACCTGGATACATGAGACCAACCACTACTAAATCTAACAGGGCCTGGATACATGAGACCAACTACTACTAGATTTAACATGACCTGGATACATGAGACCAACCACTACTAGATCTACCATGACCTGGATACAGGAGACCAACCACTACTAGATCTACCATGACCTGGATACATGAGACCAACCACTTCTAGATCTATCATGACCTGGATACATGAGACCAACCACTACTAGATCTACCATGACCTGGATACATGAGACCAACCACTACTAGATCTACCATGACCTGGATACATGAGACCAACCACTACTAGATCTACCATGACCTGGATACATGAGACCAACCACTACAAGATCTAACATTACCTGGATACATGAGACCAACCACTACTAGATCTACCATGACCTGGATACATGAGACCAACCACTACTAGATCTACCATGACCTGGATACATGAGACCAACTACTACTAGATCTAACATGACCTGGATACATGAGACCAACCACTACTAGATCTAACAGGGCCTGGATACATGAGACCAACTACTACTAGATTTACCATGACCTGGATACATGAGACCAACCACTACTAGATCTACCATGACCTGGATACAGGAGACCAACCACTACTAGATCTACCATGACCTGAATACATGAGACCAACCACTTCTAGATCTATCATGACCTGGATACATGAGACCAACCACTACTAGATTTACCATGACCTGGATACATGAGACCAACCACTACTAGATCTACCATGACCTGGATACATGAGACCAACCACTACAAGATCTAACATGACCTGGATACATGAGACCAACCACTACTAGATCTACCATGACCTGGATACATGAGACCAACCACTACTAGATCTACCATGACCTGGATACATGAGACCAACCACTACAAGATCTAACATTACCTGGATACATGAGACCAACCACTACTAGATCTACCATGACCTGGATACATGAGACCAACCACTACTAGATCTACCATGACCTGGATACATGAGACCAACTACTACTAGATCTAACATGACCTGGATACATGAGACCAACCACTCCTAGATCTACCATGACCTGGATACATGAGACCAACCACTACAAGATCTAACATGACCTGGATACATGAGACCAACCACTACTAGATCTAACAGGGCCTGGATACATGAGACCAACTACTACTAGATTTACCATGACCTGGATACATGAGACCAACCACTACTAGATCTACCATGACCTGGATACAGGAGACCAACCACTACTAGATCTACCATGACCTGAATACATGAGACCAACCACTTCTAGATCTATCATGACCTGGATACATGAGACCAACCACTACTAGATCTACCATGACCTGGATACATGAGACCAACCACTACTAGATTTACCATGACCTGGATACATGAGACCAACCACTACTAGATCTACCATGACCTGGATACATGAGACCAACCACTACAAGATCTAACATGACCTGGATACATGAGACCAACCACTACAAGATCTAACATGACCTGGATACATGAGACCAACCACTACAAGATCTAACATGACCTGGATTCATGAGACCAACCACTACTAGATCTAACAGGGCCTGGATACATGAGACCAACTACTACTAGATTTACCATGACCTGGATACATGAGACCAACCACTGCTAGATCTACCATGACCTGGATACAGGAGACCAACCACTACTAGATCTACCATGACCTGGATACATGAGACCAACCACTTCTAGATCTATCATGACCTGGATACATGAGACCAACCACTACTAGATCTAACATGACCTGGATACATGAGACCAACCACTACTAGATCTAACATGACCTGGATACATGAGACCAACCACTACTAGATCTAACAGGGCCTGGATACATGAGACCAACTACTACTAGATTTACCATGACCTGGATACATGAGACCAACCACTACTAGATCTACCATGACCTGGATACAGGAGACCAACCACTACTAGATCTACCATGACCTGGATACATGAGACCAACCACTTCTAGATCTATCATGACCTGGATACATGAGACCAACCACTACTAGATCTACCATGACCTGGATACATGAGACCAACCACTACTAGATCTACCATGACCTGGATACATGAGACCAACCACTACTAGATCTACCATGACCTGGATACATGAGACCAACCACTACAAGATCTAACATGACCTGGATACATGAGACCAACCCCTACTAGATCTAACAGGGCCTGGATACCGGAGACCAACCACTACTAGATCTACCATGACCTGGATACATGAGACCAACCACTTCTAGATCTACCATGACCTGGATACATGAGACCAACCACTACTAGATCTACCATGACCTGGATACATGAGACCAACCACTACTAGATCTAACATGACCTGCATACATGAGACCAACCACTACTAGATCTAACAGGGCCTGGATACATGAGACCAACTACTACTAGATTTACCATGAACTGGATACATGAGACCAACTACTACTAGATCTAACATGACCTAGATACATGAGTCCAACCACTACTAGATTTACCATGACCTGGATACATGAGACCAACCACTACTAGATCTACCATGACCTGGATACATGAGACCAACCACTACTAGATTTACCATGACCTGGATACATGAGACCAACCACTACTAGATCTACCATGACCTGGATACATGAGACCAACCACTACAAGATCTAACATGACCTGGATTCATGAGACCAACCACTACTAGATCTAACAGGGCCTGGATACATGAGACCAACTACTACTAGATTTACCATGACCTGGATACATGAGACCAACCACTGCTAGATCTACCATGACCTGGATACATGAGACCAACCACTACTAGATCTAACATGACCTGGATACATGAGACCAACCACTACTAGATCTAACAGGGCCTGGATACATGAGACCAACTACTACTAGATTTACCATGACCTGGATACATGAGACCAACCACTACTAGATCTACCATGACCTGGATACAGGAGACCAACCACTACTAGATCTACCATGACCTGGATACATGAGACCAACCACTTCTAGATCTATCATGACCTGGATACATGAGACCAACCACTACTAGATCTACCATGACCTGGATACATGAGACCAACCACTACTAGATCTACCATGACCTGGATACATGAGACCAACCACTACTAGATCTACCATGACCTGGATACATGAGACCAACCACTACAAGATCTAACATGACCTGGATACATGAGACCAACCCCTACTAGATCTAACAGGGCCTGGATACCGGAGACCAACCACTACTAGATCTACCATGACCTGGATACATGAGACCAACCACTTCTAGATCTACCATGACCTGGATACATGAGACCAACCACTACTAGATCTACCATGACCTGGATACATGAGACCAACCACTACTAGATCTAACAGGGCCTGGATACCGGAGACCAACCACTACTAGATCTACCATGACCTGGATACATGAGACCAACCACTTCTAGATCTACCATGACCTGGATACATGAGACCAACCACTTCTAGATCTACCATGACCTGGATACATGAGACCAACCACTACTAGATCTACCATGACCTGGATACATGAGACCAACCACTACTAGATCTAACATGACCTGCATACATGAGACCAACCACTACTAGATCTAACAGGGCCTGGATACATGAGACCAACTACTACTAGATCTAACAGGGCCTGGATACATGAGACCAACCACTACTAGATTTACCATGACCTGGATACATGAGACAAACCAATACTAGATCTACCATGACCTGGATACAGGAGACCAACCACTACTAGATCTGCCATGACCTGGATACATGAGACCAACCACTACTAGATGTACCATGACCTGATTACATGAGACCAACCACTACAAGATCTAACATGACCTGGATACATGAGACCAACCACTTCTAGATCTACCATGACCTGGATACATGAGACCAACCACTACTAGATCTACCATGACCTGGATACATGAGACCAACCACTACTAGATCTAACATGACCTGCATACATGAGACCAACCACTACTAGATCTAACAGGGCCTGGATACATGAGACCAACTACTACTAGATTTACCATGAACTGGATACATGAGACCAACTACTACTAGATCTAACATGACCTAGATACATGAGTCCAACCACTACTAGATTTACCATGACCTGGATACATGAGACAAACCAATACTAGATCTACCATGACCTGGATACAGGAGACCAACCACTACTAGATCTGCCATGACCTGGATACATGAGACCAACCACTACTAGATGTACCATGACCTGATTACATGAGACCAACCACTACAAGATCTAACATGACCTGGATACATGAGACCTACCACTACTAGATCTAACAGGGCCTGGATACATGAGACCAACTACTACTAGATCTAACATGACCTAGATACATGAGTCCAACCACTACTAGATTTACCATGACCTGGATACATGAGACAAACCAATACTAGATCTACCATGACCTGGATACATGAGACCAACTACTACTAGATCTACCATGACCTGGATACATGAGACCAACCACTACAAGATCTAACATGACCTGGATACATGAGACCAACCACTACTAGATCTAACATGACCTGGATACATGAGACCAACCACTACTAGATCTAACAGGGCCTGGATACATGAGACCAACCACTACTAGATCTAACAGGGCCTGGATACATGAGACCAACCACTACTAGATCTACCATGACCTGGATACAGGAGACCAACCACTACTAGATCTACCATGACCTGGATACATGAGACCAACCACTTCTAGATCTATCATGACCTGGATACATGAGACCAACCACTACTAGATCTACCATGACCTGGATACATGAGACCAACCACTACAAGATCTAACATGACCTGGATACATGAGACCAACCACTACTAGATCTAACAGGGCCTGGATACATGAGACCAACTACTACTAGACTTACCATGACCTGGATACATGAGACCAACCACTGCTAGATCTACCATGACCTGGATACATGAGACCAACCACTACTAGATCTAACATGACCTGGATACATGAGACCAACCACTACAAGATCTAACATGACCTGGATACATGAGACCAACCACTACTAGATCTAACAGGGCCTGGATACCGGAGACCAACCACTACTAGATTTACCATGACCTGGATACATGAGACCAACCACTGCTAGATCTACCATGACCTGGATACATGAGACAAACCAATACTAGATCTACCATGACCTGGATACATGAGACCAACCACTACTAGGTCTGCCATGACCTGGATACAGGAGACCAACTATTACTAGATGTACCATGGTCTGGATAGAGGAGACCAACCACTACTAGATCTATCATGACCTGGATACATGAGAACCTTCCCAGATATATACTGATCAGCCATAGCATTACTGACCGGTAAAGTAAATGGCATTGATTATCTAATTACAATGTCATCTGAAGTAGGGTGGTATATATTAGGCAGCAAGTGAACATGTTGTCCCTGAAGGTGATGTGTTGAAAGAAGAAAAAAATGAGAAAGACTAAGGATTTAAGCAACTTTGACAAGGGCCAGATTTTAAAGGCTAGACCAGTGTTCTCCAAACTGTGGCCCAGGAGCCGCATGCAACCCTTTGTACACCTTTATCCAGCTCTTGGGGCACTATTCCTCCCATTGACACCAATGCAGCTGATAAGAAAAGAGAAGCCAATGTAGCACTAATATTTAAAAAGGGCCCAAAATAGATGCCTGGGAATTAAAGACCACTATTCATCTCACTGACACCAATGATGGGGCACTATTCCTCCCACTGACACCAATGATGGGTCACTATTCCTCCCACTGACACCAATGATGGGTCACTATTCCTCCCACTGACACCAATGATGGGTCACTATTCCTCTCACTGACACCAGCGATGGGTCACTATTCCTCTCACTGACACCAGCGATGGGTCACTATTCCTCTCACTGACACCAGCGATGGGTCACTATTCCTCCCACTGACACCAATGATGGGTCACTATTCCTCCCACTGACACCAATGATGGGTCACTATTCCTCCCACTGACACCAATGATGGGTCACTATTCCTCCCACTGACACCAGCGATGGGTCACTATTCCTCTCACTGACACCAGCGATGGGTCACTATTCCTCTCACTGACACCAGCGATGGGTCACTATTCCTCCCACTGACACCAATGATGGGTCACTATTCCTCCCACTGACACCAATGATGGGGCACTATTCCTCTCACTGACACCAATGATGGGTCACTATTCCTCTCACTGACACCAGCGATGGGTCACTATTCCTCCCACTGACACCAATGATGGGTCACTATTCCTCCCACTGACACCAATGATGGGGCACTATTCCTCTCACTGACACCAATGATGGGTCACTATTCCTCTCACTGACACCAGCGATGGGTCACTATTCCTCCCACTGACACCAATGATGGGTCACTATTCCTCCCACTGACACCAATGATGGGGCACTATTCCTCTCACTGACACCAATGATGGGTCACTATTCCTCTCACTGACACCAGCGATGGGTCACTATTCCTCTCACTGACACCAGCGATGGGTCACTATTCCTCCCACTGACACCAATGATGGGTCACTATTCCTCCCACTGACACCAATGATGGGTCACTATTCCTCCCACTGACACCAATGATGGGTCACTATTCCTCCCACTGACACCAATGATGGGGCACTATTCCTCCCACTGACACCAATGATGGGACACTATTCCTCCCACTGACACCAATGATGGGGCACTATTCCTCCCACTGACACCAATGATGGGCCACTATTCTTCCCACTGACACCAATGATGGGTCACTATTCCTCCCACTGACACCAACGATGGGGCACTGTTTACTCCCACTACTACTCCCAAGACATTTTCAACTTGTGCTACCCCATGGTCCAACCCCCAAAAGTCTAAAGTACAGTAAACAGGTCCTTTGTTTGGATAGTTTGGGGACCCCTGGGCTAGACAACTGGGTCAGAGCATGTCCAGAACTGCAGCTCTTGCGGGATTTTCCCGGTCTGCAGTGCTCAGGACTGACCAATAGTGGTCCAAGGAAGGAAAACCAGAAACGGGTGATGGGTGGCCAAGGCTCATAGATGCACGTGGGGAGCGAAGGCTGGCCCGTGTAGTCCGATCCAATAGAAGAGCTACTGTAGGCTCAGATTGCTGAAAAAAAGTGAATACTGGTTCTGTTAGAAAGGTGTCAGAAAGAACACACAGAGCATCGTAGTTTGTTGTGTATGGGGCTGTGTAGCCACCGCTTGGTCAGGGTGCACATGCTGACCCGTGTCCACAGCCATACACACAATAGGCAAAAAGGCACGTGAGCATCAGAACTGGACTACGGAGCAATGGAAGTTGGCCTCTTCTGATGAATTCCAGAATAGTTTGAGGAACACAACAAGGTGTTGACTCAGCCTCCAAATTCTTGAGTTCTCAATCTAACTGAGCATCTGTGGGATGTGTTTCTAAAGCAAGTCCGATCCACGGAGGCCCCACCACAAAAATTATAGGATTTAAAGGATCTGCTACTATCAGCTTGGTGCCAGATACCACAGCATACCTTCAGAGGTCTAGTGGAGTCCATGGCTCAGTGGGTCAGGGCTGTTTAGGCAACAAAAGGGGGGGCCTACTCAACATTAGGTGGGTGGTCATAACGATATGGTGGGTGGTCATAACGATATGGTGGGTGGTCATAACGATATGGTGGGTGGTCATAACGATATGGTGGGTGGTCATAACGATATGGTGGGTGGTCATAACGATATGGTGGGTGGTCATATTATGGCTGGTCGGTGGATATCTTTTAAAATAAATATACCCCGCCTCTAGACTCCAGGGGCCGTTGAGACCGGGACGCACACAAAATCCAAATATCAAATTCATCCCATATCAGGGATCAGATATGTAGATCTCCCATCCTGCAATGCGGTGCCACTTCTCCGTTTAAAGCGGAACTCCAGCCAAAGCAGAAAGGGTTTTCGAACAGGCAAACGGTGGGCAGAATTGAGTGAAAATAATCTCCAAGGGGCCAATTTTATGTCTACTGAGGGCTTCAAGGAGAGGACAACGTTGGGGGCCACCAGTTTGATATGGCGTGGTAAGGACCTGTCTCAGGGTTATAATGCGAAGTCAACATTGCAAAGATCCCGAAAAAAAGCATCTTCACCCCACTCAGGTACACCTCTGTGCTACCATGATGAAGGGGTTGGACTTGATGGACTTGTGTCCTTTTTTCAACCTCACCTACTATGTAAGGGGGCCTGCACTGCTCCCGAAACGTTGGCCCTTTGCAGAGACAATGACACTTGATGGCAGGAAGGAATGTGCCCTTTCACTGATCACTGAGTGGACATTTGTGACGGAGAAGGCCCCTCCGCCCCCTGCATAGTGCAGTAAGCCATTGTAACCAATCAGAAATCGGGGTTTCAGCAAATAAATCTGATTGGTGGTTGTCACCCCTACCCTTCCATACCACCATTTTTCATAGTTCCCAGCCTGCCCTTCCTCTTCTCAGTGGCGTCTGCTATATATATATATATATATATATATATAATGTTACTTTGCTCTGTCCCCTTCAGGTGGATAGGCGGGTCGTCAATCAGTTGGCGGCTGCCTATGAACAGGACCTCCTCCCGCGGGGCTGCACCGTGAGGATAGCCGTGGAGGACTCGGACAAGCACTTACTGAAGGAACTAGAGCGGGAAGAGGACGGAGTGGAGAGGAAGCAGCCACGCCTGCGGCTGGAGGTCGTGGAGCAGGGACGCGGCGCTCGCATACTGGACCTCGCGGAGCCGCTGCCCTTGGAGAACGCCTTGTTTTCCTGATCTGCGTGAGGGATGGCGTGAGGTCCTTTTTGTAACCGTCTTGGAGATGGAGACGTGCTGGCTGGATGGTGGCAACCAAACACAGCTGGCCAGTTTGAGTAAAAATTATCTTCATTTGTTCAACAGTTAAGTTACCCGGAATGGATATTTTATTGTACGTGGGTGTGCTAATTTATACACCGGAAATAACCAAATGGAAAAGTGGACAAAAATTGCTAAATAAAAGTAAAGGATAGATATGGTTGCATGTCCAGTCTTCTCATCCGATATTGTCAGCTTATAAGCCTTGATGAAGGTGGAACGTTGAGATCCAGAAGCACGTTGGTGGGCTCTTCTGACCTCTTGTTGTGTTCAATAAAGTTTTCAAGATAACTTAAAAGTGTTACTAAAGCCAAAACAGTAAAATCAGTCTGTATATGCAGTAAAGCATGCTTGCTATACTCACCGTGGAACCTAAGGGGTTAATCCTCTGTATTGTGTAAACAAAGGCTGTTTATTCCTGTCTTCTCTGATCCTCCCCTTCTTTCACTGCACCCTGATCATTTCCTGACAACACAGAGTCCATGGAGTCAGGCTGCACATGCTCAGTTTGCTGTGTATTGCTAGAGAGGTGTGTTTTTTGTTTTTTTTTGTTTTCTTGGGAAAGCGCATGTGATAAGCACAGGGCCAATCGGCACTGTCAAGACAGAAGGTCAGGGGTCTTGCAGTCTCATAGGACAGTCAGAAAGCTCCTCCTACAAGCTTTAACCAGCGCTTGGCTGAACACTGACGGAAGTCACAAGACTGTGGACGAGAAAAGGTATTTATCAGTTTATATTTAGTAAAATAATTGCGTTTCCGTGTACTGTGGGAGACCGGATATAGGGACTGTGGGTTTGGTGACACGTTAATCTGGATCTGCGATGCTTTACATTAATCAATGGAAGGGGAAAAGAAGACTTGATTGCCGGAGAGTCATGTGACCCCAGATTTAGGTATTTTGGGAGTTTAGAGTCATTTAAAAAAAAAAAAAAAAAACTAAATCCGTGATTGGTTGGGGAGAGGGAGGAATGTCTGAGGGTCAGCATTCAATTATTTTTTTTTTCCCCCTTCACTGTGGAATGTTGAATCATAGAATGGTAGGGAGGGTTTTTGAGAGACGTTACCCCAAAAAAAGTCCCCATCCCAATGCTGAGAACATACATGGAGCGCGTGCGAAAGGTTCTGGGCTTTTTCTGACATTTGTTGCTTACAAGTTAAAAATCCATATTTTTTTTGCTAGAAAATTTACTTAGAACCCCCAAACATTATATGTACAGTATCTTACAAAAGTGAGTACACCCCTCACATTTTTTTGTAAATATTTTCTTCTATCTATACAGAGACTGACATGATTGGCTAACTGTACAGCACCGCGGTATATGTCAGAGTTATATACAGTATCTCACAAAAGTGAGTACACCCCTCACATTTTTTGTAAATCTTTTCTTCTATCTTTTCATGTGACATCACTGAAGAAATGACACTTGTCTACAATGTAAAGTAGTGAGTGTACAGCTTGTATAACGGTGTAAATTTGCCGTCCCCTCAAAATAACTCAACACACAGCCATTAATGTCTAAACCGCTGGCAACAAAAGTGAGTACACCCCCTAAGTGAAAATGTCCAGATCGGGCCCAATTAGCCATTTTCCCTTCCCCCGGTGTCATGTGACTCATTAGTGTTACAAGGTCTCAGGTGTGAATGGGGAGCAGGTGTGTTAAATTCTGTGTTATCGCTCTCACTCTCTCATACTGGTCACTGAAAGTTCAACATGGCACCTCATGGCAAAGAACTCTCTGAGGATCTGCAAAAAATATAATTGTTGCTCTACATAAAGATGGCCTAGGCCAGTGATGGCGAACCTTGGCACCCCTGATGTTTTGGAACTACATTTCCCATGATGCTTAAGCACTCTGCAGTGCAGTTGAGCATCATGGGAAATGTAGTTCCAAAACATCTGGAGTGCCGAGGTTCGCCATCACTGGCCTAGGCTATAAGAAGATTGCCAAGACCCTGAAACTGAGCTGCAGCACGGTGGCCAAGACCATACAGCGGTATAACAGGACAGGT
The DNA here is from genome assembly GCF_037356315.1 of Lithobates pipiens. NCBI lineage: Eukaryota > Metazoa > Chordata > Amphibia > Anura > Ranidae > Lithobates > Lithobates pipiens. The sequence goes on along the minus strand of NW_027507785.1, from coordinate 6,116,449 downwards.
TCCACTCAGAACAGGCCTCGCCATGGTCCACCAAAGAGGTTGAGGTCACGTGCTCAGCGTCATATCCAGAGGTTGTCTTTGGGAATTAGACGTATGAGTGCTGCCAGCATTGCTGCAGAGGTTGTAGGGGGGTGGGGGGGTCAGCCTGTCAGTGCTCAGACCATACGCCGCACACCGCATCAAATTGGTCTGCATGGCTGTCGTCCCAGAAGGAAGCCTCTTCTAAAGATGATGCACAAGAAAAGACCACTAACAGTTTGCTGAAGACAAGCAGACTAAGGAGATGGATTACTGGAACCATGTCCTGTGGTCTGATGAGACCAAGATAAACGTATTTGGTGTCAGATGGTGACAAGCGTGTGTGGGGGCAACCAGGTGAGGAGGACAAAGACAAGTGTGTCTTGGCTATACCATCCAAGTGGACATAGAGTTAGAATATAAAAGAGCCCACGAGGGGCCTTCTTACTATCTGCAACCCTATGTCCATTTGGATGGTGGGGCTTCAACCTGGACTCTTCTTCTTCTTTGGAGATGTTCGGCTTCTCCTTGTCCCCCGTACTGCACAAGCGCTGCACCTGCGCAGTACGGCCCGGACACTATCCGATAAGTGGACACTTTGTGTCAGAACACCGGCACTGGGGGGCTACAGATCATTGAGGGGACCATGAATGCCAACATGTACTGTGACATACTGAAGCAGAGCATGATCCCCTCCCTTCAGAGACTGGACCACAGGGCAGTATTCCAACATGATAACCACCCCAAACACACCTCCAACACCACCACTGCCTTGCTAAAGAAGCTGAGGGTAAAGGTGATGGACTGGCCAAGCATGTCTCCAGACCTAAACCCTATTGGGCATCTGTGGGACATCCTCAAATGGAAGGTGGAGGAGCGCAAGGTCTCCAACATCCACCAGCTCTGTGATGTCATCATGGGGGAGGGGAAGAGGACTCTGGTGCCAACCTGTGAAGCTCTGGTGACCTCCATGCCTAAGAGGGTTAAGGCAGTGCTGGAAAATAATGGCGGCCACACAAAATTTTGACACTTTGTGCCCAATTTGGACATTTTCACTTAGGGGTGTACTCACTTTTGTTGCCAGCGGTTTAGACATTTATGGCTGTGTGTTATTTTGAGGGGACAACAAATTTACACCGTTAAGCCCCATCAGATTTTCTGCTGATTTTTTTCCTTCAGATTTACCAAAACCATATAATATGAGGTCAGACCTTAGGAGTTTCAATTTGTATGCAGTCAGGCAGGCCCTTCTACTACATGGTTTGGGTAAATCCGAAGACAAAAATCAGCAGAAAATCTCATAGTGTGTATGGGGCTTTATACACAAGCTGTACACTCACTACTTTACATTGTAGACAAGTGTCATTTCTTCAGTGTTGTCACATGAAAAGATAGAAGAAAATATTTACACAATTTTGTGAGTGTCTCACTTTTGTGAGATTCTGTACAGTTGTGGGAAAAAGTAATTTTTCAGGGTGGCACAACCGGTTATTAAACCTAATAACTGGTTGTGCCACCCTTGGCGGCAGCAACTGCAATCAAGCCTTTGCGATAACTGGCAATGGGTCTTTCACATCTCTGTGGAGCACTTTTGGCCCACTCCTCTTCTTTGCAAAATAGTTTTAATTCAGCCACATTGGAGGGTTTTCCAGCATGAACGGCCTGTGTAAGGTCACGATACAGCATCTCAGTTGGATTTGAGTCCGGGCTTTGACTAGGCCACTCCAAAAAAACAAAATTTTGCTTTGTTTGAACCATTTCGAGGAGGACTTGCTGTTGTGTTTCGGATCATTGTCCTGCTGCATAACCCAAGTGCACTTGAGCTTGAGGCGGACATTCTACTTTAGGATTTTCTGGTAGAACTCAGAATTCATGGTTTCATCAATTATGGTAGGTCGTCCAGGTCCTGAAGCTGCAAAGCAGCCCCAGACCATTATGCTACCACCACCACATCTGACTGTTGGTATGATGTTCTTGTTATGAGATGCTGTATTAGTTTTATTCCAGATGTAACGGGACGCACACTTTCCAAAGAGTTTAATTTTTGTCTCATCAGTCCACAGAACATTTGCCTAAAAGTCTTGGGGACAATCAAGATGTTTTTTTTTTTTGGTAAATGTGAGACGAGCCTTTGTGTTCTAGTTGGTCAGCAGTGGCTTTGGCCTTGGAACTCTCCCATGGAGCCTTTGTGTTCTAGTTGGTCAGCAGTGGCTTTGGCCTTGGAACTCTCCCATGGAGCCTTTGTGTTCTTTTTGGTCAGCAGTGGCTTTGGCCTTGGAACTCTCCCGTGGAGCCTTTGTGTTCTATTTGGTCAGCAGTGGCTTTGGCCTTGGAACTCTCCCGTGGAGCCTTTGTGTTCTATTTGGTCAGCAGTGGCTTTGGCCTTGGAACTCTCCCATGGAGCCTTTGTGTTCTATTTGGTCAGCAGTGGCTTTGGCCTTGGAACTCTCCCGTGGAGCCTTTGTGTTCTATTTGGTCAGCAGTGGCTTTGGCCTTGGAACTCTCCCGTGGAGCCTTTGTGTTCTAGTTGGTCAGCAGTGGCTTTGGCCTTGGAACTCTCCCGTGGAGCCTTTGTGTTCTATTTGGTCAGCAGTGGCTTTGGCCTTGGAACTCTCCCATGGAGCCTTTGTGTTCTATTTGGTCAGCAGTGGCTTTGGCCTTGGAACTCTCCCATGGAGCCTTTGTGTTCTATTTGGTCAGCAGTGGCTTTGGCCTTGGAACTCTCCCATGGAGCCTTTGTGTTCTTTTTGGTCAGCAGTGGCTTTGGCCTTGGAACTCTCCCATGGAGCCTTTGTGTTCTTTTTGGTCAGCAGTGGCTTTGGCCTTGGAACTCTCCCGTGGAGCCTTTGTGTTCTAGTTGGTCAGCAGTGGCTTTGGCCTTGGAACTCTCCCGTGGAGCCTTTGTGTTCTTTTTGGTCAGCAGTGGCTTTGGCCTTGGAACTCTCCCGTGGAGCCTTTGTGTTCTTTTTGGTCAGCAGTGGCTTTGGCCTTGGAACTCTCCCATGGAGCCTTTGTGTTCTAGTTGGTCAGCAGTGGCTTTGGCCTTGGAACTTTCCCATGGAGCCTTTGTGTTCTAGTTGGTCAGCAGTGGCTTTGGCCTTGGAACTCTCCCATGGAGCCTTTGTGTTCTTTTTGGTCAGCAGTGGCTTTGGCCTTGGAACTCTCCCATGGATGTCATTTTTGCCCAGTCTCTTTCTTATTGTTGAATCATGAACTCTGATCTTACCGGAGTCAAGTGAGGCCTGCAGTTCTTTAGATGCTGTTCTGGGTTCTTTTATGACCTCCTGGATGAGTCGTCGTCATGCTCTTGGAGTAATTTTTTGTAGGCCGGTCACTCCTGGGAAGGTTCACCACTTTTCCAAGTTATCTCCATTTGTAATGGCTCTCCCCGTGGTTCACTGGAGTTCCAAAGCCTTAGAAATGGCTTTGAAACCCTCCCTAGACCGATACATGGACATTACTTTGTTTCTAATCTGTTCTTGAATTTTTTAGATAGTGGAATGATGTGTGGCTTTTTGCGATCTGTTAGCCTGCTTCACTTTGTCAGACAGCTTCTATTTATTTGATTTCTTGATTCAACAGACCTGGCAGTAATCTGGCCTGGGTGTGGCAAGTGAAATTTAACTTTGCTTTTCAAAAAATTGTGGTTAATCACAGTTCATTCATATAAACAAAAAAGAAAAGTCAGTGCTACTACCCATAAATCACATAGATAGCAGAGCTCCCAGGTGCTCGATCCACAGTCGTTGGCTGAGTAGGGAAATGAGGAAAAGATGATCCGCACTCCGGTGATTGCACTTAAAAAAATGTAGTATTTTTTAACAAGCCACAGTGACCAAACGCAAATAAAAAAGGTTGACGCATTTCAGCCTATAAGGCCTTAGTCATAACCACCAATTGGTTATGACTAAGGCCTTATAGGCTGAAACGCGTCAACCTTTCTTATTTGCGCTTGGTCACCGTGGCTTGTTAATAAATAATGCATTTTTTTAATAGCAATCACCGGAGTGCTGATCATCATTTCCTCACAGTTCATTCATGATTCAGCATGGGAGGGGGCAATTTCTTTTTCACATAGGGCCAGGCAGGTTGGAATAGCTTTTTTTTCCCTTAATAAATTAGATAATAATTTAAAAACTGCACCGTAGATTTCATCGGGGTTATCTTTGTGTAATATTAACCACTTGACATCCGTGCTATGGCTGAATGATGGCCACAGCGAGGATGTGGATTCCCGGGAGGCCGTCATATGGCGGCCCTTCCCTGTGCACACTCCCTGCGCACCCCCCTACAGGATACGCGCACTGTGATCACCCAGTCACTGAGACTCTGGTGATCACCGATCCGAGTAAGGGGGCCGCTCCCAGCCCCTTACCATGTGATCAGCTGTCAGCCAATGACATCTGATCACATGATCAAAACAAAAGCTCAGTGATCGTTTTTTTTTTTTTCTCCTCACGCTGACAGCGGAGGAGAAAAAAAAAAGCTGATCACTGGCTCATCTTAAAGGGACATCGGTCCCGAAACAGAAGAGGCAATTATGCCTCATTCATGCCATCTGAAAGTGCCCACAAGTGCCACCTATCAATGCCCACAAGTGCCACCTATCAATGCCCACCAGTGGTGCCAATCAGTGCCACCTAGAAGTGCTGCCTATCACTGCCACCCATCAGTGCCCATCACTGCCACTTATCGGTGCTCATCAGTGCAGCTTCATCAGCGTACATCAATGATGGACAAAAATTACCCGTTTTAAAATTTTATAACAAAATTAACAAATTAAAATATATACATATTTTTACATTTTTTTTAACAGAAAATAAAAATCACACAGGTGATCAAATACCACCAAAAGAAAGCTCTATTTGGGGGGAATGATAAAAATTTCATTTGGGTGCAGCGTCGTATGACCGCGCAATCGTCATTCAAAGTGCAACAGCGCTGAAAATTGGTCTGGATAGGAGGGGGGTTTAAGTGCCCAGTAAGTAACTGGTTAATGAAGATCTGAATCATTTAAGTGTGAGATATATGCAAAAAAAAAATCACGCAGGGGGCAAATACTTTTTCACAGCACTCTGTGTGTCTGTGTAATATATATATATTTAGCAGAGACCCTAGAGAATAAAGAATAAAATGGCAATCCTTGCAATATTTCACCATATTTGCGCAGCGGTGTTTTAAACGCAATTTTTTGGAAAGAAATACACTTTCATGAATTAAAAAAAAAAAACAGTAAATTTAGTCCTTTTGTTTAAAAAAAAAAAAGAAGTTAGCCCTATTTTTTGTATAATGTTAAAGATGATGTTACGCCGAGTAAATAGATACCTAACGTGTCACACTTTTAAAAATGCGCCCGCTCTTGGAATGGCGACAGACTACTATACTTAAAAAATAATCAGCCCCCTTTACTCTGATACCCCTAACTAAAATCTAGTGGAACAAATTTCCTTCAGAAGTCACCTAATATAGAGTCCACCTGTGTGTAATTTAACCACTTCAGCTCCGGACCAATAAACACCTTAAGGACCAGAGGTCTTTTTGCAATTTCGCACTGCGCTGCTTTAACTGGTAATTGCGCGGTCATGCAATATTGCACCCAAACGAAATTTGCGTCCTTTTCTTCCCACAAATAGAGCTTTCTTTTGATGGTATTTGATTGCCTCTGCGATTTTTTTTTTTTGCGATATAAATGGAAAAAGAGCGAAAATTTTGAAAAAAAAAGATATTTTCTTCTTTTTGTTATAAGAAAAATCGAATAAACTAAATTTTAGTCATACATTGAGGGCAAAATTTATTCAGCCACATGTCTTTAGTAAAAAAAATGTCAATAAGCGTATATTTTTTGGTTTGCGCAAAAGTTATAGCGTCTACAAACTAGAGTACATTTTCTGGAATTTACACAGCTTTTAATTTATGACTGCCGATCTCATTTCTTGAGGTGCTAAAATGGCAGGGCAGTACAAATCCCCCCCAAATGACCCCATTTTGGAAAGTAGACACCCCAAGGAAATTGCTGATGGGTATGTTGAGCCCATTGAATATTTATTTTTTTTTGTCCTAAGGGATTGAATAATGACAAAAAAAAAAAAAAAAAATTTTTTTTTACAAAAAGTTGTCACTAAATGATATATTGCTCACACATGCCATGGTTATATGTGAAATGACACCCCAAAATACATTCTGCTGCTTCTCCCGAGTACGGGGATACCACATGTGTGGGACTTTTTGGGAGTCTAGTCGCGCACGGCACCCCAAAAACCAATCACCACCTTCAGGATTTCTAAGGGTGCAAATTTTTGATTTAACTCCTCACTACCTATCACAGTTTCGAAGGCCATAAAATGCCAAAATAGCACAAAACCCCCCCAAATGACCCCATTTTGGAAAGTAGACACCCCAAGCTATTTACTGAGAGGCATGTTGAGTCCATGGAATATTTTATATTTTGCCAAAAGTTGCGGGAATATTACAAACTTTTTTTTTTTTTTGCACAAAGTTGTCACTAAATGATATATTGCTCACACATGCTATGGGCAGAAGTCAAATTACACCCCAAAATAAATTCTGCTGCTTCTCCCGAGTACGGGGATACCTCATGTGGGGGACTTTTTGGGAGCCTAGTTAACTAGCTACCTAGCGACACTAGCGACACTGATGCAGCGTTCAGAAAAATTATCGCTTAGTGACACTGGCAAAAGGGGGTGAAAGGGTTAACTAGCGGAAATCAGGGGGTTAAAACCATTATTGGGTAGTATATCGGGGTACCTAGCGCTATAAAAACCTGGCGGTGAACCTAAAAAAATAACTAGCTACCTAGCGACTGTAGCGACACTAATGCAGCGATCAGAAAAACGATCGCTTAGTGACACTGGCAAAAGGGGGTGAAAGGGTTAACTAGCGGCAATCAGGGGGTTAAAAACATTATTGGGTAGTATATCGGGGTACCTAGCGATATATAAAACCTGGCGGTGAACCTAAAAAAATAACTAGCTACCTAGCGACACATGCAGCGATCAGAAAAATGATCGCTTAGTGACACTGGCAAAAGGGGGTGAAAGGGTTAACTCTAGGGGCAATCAGGGGGTTAAATCTTTATTGGGGGGTGATAGGGGGCTACCCTGGACCTAACACTAACTGTCCTGACAGTTTTTACTGTCACAACTGACACTGAATGCATTGATCAGTAAAGAAATGATCAATGCAATCAGTGACACTGTGACTGGGGGGGGAGGGGGGGCGGGGGGCGATCGGGGGGGGGGATCGGGGGGGGTTTGTGTGCCTGTGTGTACCTACATGTCAGTGTAGTGTTGGTGCACACTTACTTTTACTCTTCTCCTCGTAGTCCGGTCAAAAAGACCGCCCCGAGGAGAATGACATCACTTCCTCCTTCCTGTGTAAACAATACACAGGGGAGGAAGCTTCTCATTGGCCAGGAGCGATCCAGAGGGGGTGGCCGAAAACGAACGGCCATCCCCTCATCACGGAGCGCTCCTGGACCGAATCGGACCGCCGTAACCAGCGGGAGGGGGTCCGATGGGACCCCCCACCCGCTGGAAGGCAGGCACGTAGATGTACGTGATTATGCCTGCCTGTGCCATTGTGCTGACGTACAATGGCAATACGGCGGTCCTCAAGTGGTTAATCTCAGTATTAATACAGCTGTTCTGTGAAGCCCTCAGTTGTTTGTTAGAGAACCTAAATGAACAAACAGCATCACGAAGGCCAAGGAACACACCAGACATGTCAGGGATAAAGTTGTGGAGAAGTATAAAGCAGGGTTAGGTTATAAAAAAAATCTCCCAAGCTTTGAACATCTCACGGAGCTCTGTTCAATCCATCATCTGAAAATGGAAAGAGTATGGCACCACTGCAAACCTACCAAGACATGGCCGTCCACCTAAACTGACCGGCCGGGCAAGGAGAGCATTCATCAGAGAAGAGCCAAGAGGTCCATGGGAGCTCTGGAGGAGCTGCAGAGATCCACAGCTCAGGGGGGAGAATCTGTCCACAGGACAACTATTAGTCGTGTTCTCCACAAATCTGCCCTTTATGGAAGAGTGACAAGAAGAAAGACATTGGAGAAAGAAAGTCATAAGAAGTCCTGTTTGTAGTTTGTGAGAAGCCATGTGGGGGAGGGGGCAGCAAACATGTGGAAGAAGGTGATCTGGTCAGAGGAGACCAAAATTCAACTTTTTGGCCTAAAAGCAAAACGCTATGTGTGGGGGAAAACTAACACTGCCCATCCCCCTGAACACACCATCCCCACCGTGAAGCATGGTGGTGGCAGCATCATGTGGTGGGGAGGGTTTTCTTCAACAGGGACAGGGAAACTGGTCAGAGTTGATGGGAAGATGGATGGAGACAAATACAGGACAATCTTAGAAGAAAACCTGTTAGAGTCGGCAAAAGACTTGAGACCGGGGCGGAGGTTCACCTTCCAGCAGGACAACGACCTGAAACATCCAGCCAGAGCTACAATGGAATGGTTTACATCAAAGCATATTCATGTGTTAGAATGGACCAGTCACAGTCCAGACCTAAATCCCATTGAGAATCTGTGGCAAGATTTGAAAATTGCTGTTCACAGACGCTCTCCATCCAATCTGACAGAACTTGAGCTACTTTGCAAAGGAGAAGAATGGGCAGAAATGTCCTCTCTAGATGTGCAAAGCTGGTAGAGACACCCCCAAAAAGACTTGCAGCTGTAATTGAAGCGTAAGGAGGTTCTAGTATTGACTCTGGGGGGCGCCATACAAATGTACCCCCCACACTTTTCAAATATTTATCGTAGAAAACCATTTATCATTTTCCTTCCACTTCACAATTATGTGCCACTTTGTGTTGGTCTATCACATAAAATCACAATAAAATACATTCACGTTTTTGGTTGTAACATGACAAAATGTGGAAAACTTCAAGGGGTATGAATACTTTTTCAAGGCACTGTAAATACATCAACATGAATGCAGGTGTCGGGAGGGGCACCTATTCCCGATACACGCTGATGGTCGATACACGTTGCATATTGCCGCACACGTCAGAATGAGAGCAATAATTCTAGGCCACCTTATTCATGGTCAGTTCTAAACGGGTGGTGACCTATAGGGGGCTTTTAAAGTGTCCCCTATGGCAGTGGTTCATAAACTCCTGTCCTCGGGGCCCACTAACAGGTTAGGTTTGCAAGATAACTGAAATACATCACAGGTGATATCATGTGCTGCTCAGTGATTGAATGAATAATTTGTATAGCGCACAAAGTGAACTGAATCGCATCAAGGCGTAGTGATTGCAGTATTCTAGTCTGCATCTCCCCCAAGGTAATACATAAAACCTGGCCTGTTAGTGGGCCCTGAGGACACACGTCAGAATGAGAGCAATAATTCTAGGCCACCTTCTTCATGGTCAGTTCTAAGCGGGTGGTGACCTGTAGGGGGCTTTTAAAGTGTCCCCTATGGCAGTGGTTCATCAACTCCTGTCCTCAGGGCCCACTAACAGGTTAGGTTTGCAAGATAACTGAAATATATCACAGGTGATATCATGTGCTGCTCAGTGATTGAATGAATGAATAATTTGTATAGCGCACAAAGTGAACTGAATCGCATCAAGGCGTAGTGATTGCAGTATTCTAGTCTGCATCTCCCCCAAGGTAATACATAAAACCTGGCCTGTTAGTGGGCCCTGAGGACTGGGGTTGATGACCTCTGGCCTAGGGAAGATATAGGGTACCGAAGTTGGTTGCCCTTTCATGAGCGCACGCAATTTTAAGGTTTGACACGTTGGCTGTCTACAGTATGTTTGGGTGGTTTAAGTAATCTTTTCGGAAATATCTGATGGGGGGTGAGACCTGGAGATTTCTTCTGCCCTAGGAAGGTTCTGCCGTGCTCCTCTCTGGTTCCATGGAGAATTTTTGGTTCCTTTTGGCCCCTCCTTACCATAACCCATCTAGTGAGATGGCGCTCGAGCGGTCGGTTTCTTGGCGCCGGTTGCTAGTGAAGACGCAGTTAATATTTCTGTATCGCAGACCTTGTCTAGTGGGAATCCTGACATCGGGCGGGGGGGGGGGGTTGTCACTGTGTCCTGTTTATAATGGACTTTTCTTGGGGGTCAGCGAAGGAATGTCAGGACCGCACAATGTCCTTGTCTGCATGTGAGGAGCAGTAAATAGAAGAGGCAGGGCCGGGGGATGTCCAGTGACCCCATGTTCAGGATTCCTTCTCATTCCTCAGCCCTTGTATCCCGCTGTCTTCTATTGTTCTCAGACTTTGTCCTTACGGTGGGTGGCCGGGAGCTCTCCCACATAGAGGACCGCCAAAGCAACCGCGCGTCCCTGATACCGATCACTGTTCGGCTCAAAATGAAGGCAACAATGTAACAAAAGATTTCTCAAAAGAAATCTGCAAAAGTTACTGGAGATTAATTTATCGGGGGGGTGGGGGAATTATTGATACGAATCGAGAGAAGGTCGCGGCATTCGGGAAATGGCGGACTGACAAGACGGCCCAGTTCCTGCAGAGTTCCTGGTGGGCGGGTCGTGTGACCCTCCTGCTCAACCTTCTGTCTAAGGCAGTGATTCTCAACTAGGGTTCCTCCAGAGGTTGCTAGGTGTTCCTTTAGTATTGGGCCATTTCTGCCTCTCGGATAAGTTCCAACCGACACCATTGATCTTTTTTAGCTATCTGTAAGGAGGTAATTCTTCCCAATGACCACAAGTGTAAGGACCATTCTTCCCACTGACCATCACACTAATGTATCATGAGTTGTAGATTTCTAATTTTTAGCAGAGGGTTCCTCGAGACCGGAGAACTATTTCAAGGGCTCCTCTGTGCCGAAAAGGTTGACAAAGGCTGGTCTAAGGTCTCCAGAAGCTGACACTATAAAATGTATCTAAAGCCAAAAAAAACATTATTCAATTCCCTTCTGTGAACTACAATACACCTCCCTGTGGAAAGGATAAGGGGGGGGAGGTGTTCTGTGGTCCTGTCCTAGGGTGACAACGCTGCTCCTAAACAGATACAGTGAGTGAGCGTTGTCACCTTAGGGCAGGAACCCAGACGGTCTTGTCAGTTCAGCATGACACTATCCTATCAATATCAGTCGGTGTGTGACTGTGGGGGAGGGGACAGAGTGTAAGCTCCTCTGGTACAGAGACTGACATGATTGGCTTAGTGATCACTGTACAGCACTGCGGTATATGTCAGAGTTATACACAGTCTCTCACAAAAGTAAGTACACCCCTCACATTTTTGTAAATCTTTTCTTCTCTCTTTTCATGTGACAACACTGAAGAGATGACACTTGTCTACAATGTAAAGTAGTGAGTGTACAGCTTGTATAACAGTGTAAATTTCCTGTCCCCTCAAAATAACTCAACACACAGCCATTAATGTCTAAACCCGCTGGCAACAAAAGTGAGTACACCCCTAAGTGAAAATGTCCAAATTGGGCCCAAAGTGTCAATATTTTGTGTGGCCGCCATTATTTTCCAGCAGTGCCTTAACCCTTTTGGGCATGGAGGTCACCAGAGCTTCACAGGTCGGCACTGGAGTCCTCTTCCCCTCCTCCATGATGACATCACAGAGCTGGTGGATGTTGGAGACCTTGCGCTCCTTCACCTTCCGTTTGAGGATGTCCCACAGATGATCAATAGGGTTTAGGTCTGGAGACATGCTTGGCCAGTCCATCACCTACCCTCAGCTTCTTTAGCAAGGCAGTGGTGGTGTTGGAGGTGTGTTTGGGGTGGTTATCATGTTGGAATACTGCCCTGCGGTCCAGTCTCTGAAGGGAGGGGATCATCCTCTACTTCAGTATGTTACAGTACATGTTGGCATTCATGGTCCCCTCAATGATCTGTAGCCCCCCAATGCCGGCAGCACTCATGCAGCCCCAGACCATGACACTCCCACCACCATGCCTGACTGTAGGCAAGACACACTTTTCTTTGTGCTCCTCACCTGGTTGCCCCCACACACGCTTGTCACCATCTGACACCAAATACGTTTAATTCGGTCTCATCAGACCACAGGACATGGTCTTCAGCTAACTGTTTGCGGTCTTTCTTGTGCATCACCTTTAGAAGAGGCTTCCTTCTGGCATAACAGGCATGCAGACCAATTTGATGCAGTGTGCGGCGTATGGTCTGAGCACTGACAGGCTGACCCCCCACCTCTACAACCTCTGCAGCAATGCTGGCAGCACTCATACGTCTATTTCCCAAAGACAACCTCTGGATATGACGCTGAGCACGTGACCTCAACTTCTTTGGTGGACCATGGCGAGGCCTGTTCTGAGTGGAACCTGTCCTGTTATACCGCTGTATGGTCTTGGCCACCGTGCTGCAGCTAAGTTTCAGGGTCTTGGCAATCTTCTTATAGCCTAGGCCATCTTTATGTAGAGCAACAATTAATTTTTTTCAGATCCTCAGAGAGTTCTTTGCCATGAGGTGCCATGTTGAACTTCCAGTGACCAGCATGAGAGAGTGAGAGCGATAACACCAAATTTAACACACCTGCTCCCCATTCACACCTGAGACCTTGTCACACTAACGAGTCACATGATGCCGGGGTAGGGAAAATGGCTAATTGGGACCCAATTTTGGACATTTTCACTTAGGGGTGTACTCACTTTTGTTGCCAGCGGTTTAGACATTCATGGCTGTGTGTTCAGTTATTTTGAGGGGACGGCAAATTTACACTGTTATACAAGCTGTACACTCACTACTTTACATTGTAGCCAAGTGTCATTTCTTCAGTGTTGTCACATGAAAAGAGAGAAGAGAAGATTTACAAAAAATGTGAGGGGTGTACTCACTTTTGTGAGATACTGTAAATGTATAATAATAATAGTGTGTGACTGGGTGGGGAAAATAAGTGTAAGCTCCTCTGGTACAGCACTGCGGTATATGTCAGAGCATTAGACATTAGAGTGTAAGCTCCTCTGGTGCAGAGACTGATGTGACTGGCTCCGTGTTCTCTGTACAGCACTGAGGTATATGTCAGAGCTATATAAATGTATAAGAATAATAATAGTGTGACTGTGGGGGGACATTAGAGTGTAAGCTCCTCTGGTACAGCACTACGGTATATGTCAGAGCATTAGACATTAGAGTGTAAGCTCCTCTGGTACAGCACTATGGTGTATGTCAGAGCATTAGAGTGTAAGCTCCTCTCGTACAGCACTACGGTATATGTCAGAGCATTAGAGTGTAAGCTCCTCTGGTACAGCACTGCGGTATATGTCAGAGCATTAGAGTGTAAGCTCCTCTGGTACAGAGACTGATGTGACTGACTCAGTGATCTCTGTACAGCACTGCGGTATATGTCAGAGCTATATAAATGTATAAGAATAATAATAGTGTGACTGTGGAGGGACATTAGAGTGTAAGCTCCCCTGGTACAGCACTGCGGTATATGTCAGAGCATTAGACATTAGAGTGTAAGCTCCTCTGGTACAGCACTACGGTATATGTCGGAGCATTAGACACTAGAGTGTAAGCTCCTCTGATACAGAGACTGATGTGACTGACTCCGTGTTCTCTGTACAGCACTACGGTATATGTCAGAGCATTAGACAGTAGAGTGTAAGCTCCTCTGGTGCAGAGACTGATGTGACTGGCCCAGTGTTCTCTGTACAGCACTGCGGTATATGTCAGAGCTATATAAATGTATAAGAATAATAATAGTGTGACTGTGGGGGGACATTAGAGTGTAAGCTCCTCTGGTACAGCACTACGGTATATGTCAGAGCATTAGACATTAGAGTGTAAGCTCCTCTGGTACAGCACTACGGTATATGTCAGAGCATTAGACATTAGAGTGTAAGCTCCTCTGGTACAGCACTACGGTATATGTCAGAGCATTAGACACTAGAGTGTAAGCTCCTCTGGTACAGCACTGCGGTATATGTAAGAGCATTAGACATTAGAGTGTAAGCTCCTCTGGTACAGCAGTGCGGTATATGTCAGAGCATTAGACATTAGAGTGTAAGCTCCTCTGGTACAGCACTACGGTATATGTAAGAGCATTAGACATTAGAGTGTAAGCTCCTCTGGTACAGCACTGCGGTATATGTAAGAGCATTAGACATTAGAGTGTAAGCTCCTCTGGTACAGCACTACGGTATATGTCAGAGCATTAGACATTAGAGTGTAAGCTCCTCTGGTACAGCACTACGGTATATGTCAGAGCATTAGACACTAGAGTGTGAGCTCCTCTGGTACAGAGACTGATGTGACTGACTCCGTGATCTCTGTACAGCACTACGGTATATGTCAGAGCATTAGACATTAGAGTGTGAGCTCCTCTGGTACAGAGACTGATGTGACTGGCTCCGTGTTCTCTGTACAGCACTGCGGTATATGTCAGAGCTATATAAATGTATAAGAATAATAATAGTGTGACTGTGGGGGGACATTAGAGTGTAAGCTCCTCTGGTACAGCACTACGGTATATGTCAGAGCATTAGACATTAGAGTGTAAGCTCCTCTGGTACAGCACTACGGTGTATGTCAGAGCATTAGACATTAGAGTGTAAGCTCCTCTGGTACAGCGCTCCTCTGGTACAGCACTACGGTGTATGTCAGAGCATTAGACATTAGAGTGTAAGCTCCTCTGGTACAGCAGTGCGGTATATGTCAGAGCATTAGACATTAGAGTGTAAGCTCCTCTGGTACAGCAGTGCGGTATATGTCAGAGCATTAGACATTACAGTGTAAGCTCCTCTGGTACAGCACTACGGTGTATGTCAGAGCATTAGACATTAGAGTGTAAGCTCCTCTGGTACAGCACTACGGTGTATGTCAGAGCATTAGACATTAGAGTGTAAGCTCCTCTGGTACAGCGCTCCTCTGGTACAGCACTACGGTGTATGTCAGAGCATTAGACATTAGAGTGTAAGCTCCTCTGGTACAGCGCTCCTCTGGTACAGCACTACGGTGTATGTCAGAGCATTAGACATTAGAGTGTAAGCTCCTCTGGTACAGCACTACGGTGTATGTCAGAGCATTAGACATTAGAGTGTAAGCTCCTTTGGTACAGCACTACGGTATATGTCAGAGCATTAGAGTGTAAGCTCCTCTGGTACAGAGACTGATGTGACTGACTCAGTGATCTCTGTACAGCACTGCGGTATATGTCAGAGCTATATAAATGTATAAGAATAATAATAGTGTGACTGTGGAGGGACATTAGAGTGTAAGCTCCTCTGGTACAGCACTACGGTATATGTCAGAGCATTAGACATTAGAGTGTAAGCTCCTCTGGTACAGCACTACGGTATATGTCGGAGCATTAGACACTAGAGTGTAAGCTCCTCTGGTACAGAGACTGATGTGACTGACTCAGTGATCTCTGTACAGCACTGCGGTATATGTCAGAGCATTAGACACTAGAGTGTAAGCTCCTCTGGTACAGCACTGCGGTATATGTAAGAGCATTGGACATTAGAGTGTAAGCTCCTCTGGTACAGCAGTGCGGTATATGTCAGAGCATTAGACATTAGAGTGTAAGCTCCTCTGGTACAGCACTACGGTATATGTAAGAGCATTAGACATTAGAGTGTAAGCTCCTCTGGTACAGCACTGCGGTATATGTAAGAGCATTAGACATTAGAGTGTAAGCTCCTCTGGTACAGCACTACGGTATATGTCAGAGCATTAGACATTAGAGTGTAAGCTCCTCTGGTACAGCACTACGGTATATGTCAGAGCATTAGACACTAGAGTGTGAGCTCCTCTGGTACAGAGACTGATGTGACTGACTCCGTGATCTCTGTACAGCACTACGGTATATGTCAGAGCATTAGACATTAGAGTGTGAGCTCCTCTGGTACAGAGACTGATGTGACTGGCTCCGTGTTCTCTGTACAGCACTGAGGTATATGTCAGAGCTATATAAATGTATAAGAATAATAATAGTGTGACTGTGGGGGGACATTAGAGTGTAAGCTCCTCTGGTACAGCACTACGGTATATGTCAGAGCATTAGACATTAGAGTGTAAGCTCCTTTGGTACAGCACTACGGTGTATGTCAGAGCATTAGACATTAGAGTGTAAGCTCCTCTGGTACAGCGCTCCTCTGGTACAGCACTACGGTGTATGTCAGAGCATTAGACATTAGAGTGTAAGCTCCTCTGGTACAGCAGTGCGGTATATGTCAGAGCATTAGACATTAGAGTGTAAGCTCCTCTGGTACAGCACTACGGTGTATGTCAGAGCATTAGACATTAGAGTGTAAGCTCCTCTGGTACAGCACTACGGTGTATGTCAGAGCATTAGACATTAGAGTGTAAGCTCCTCTGGTACAGCGCTCCTCTGGTACAGCACTACGGTGTATGTCAGAGCATTAGACATTAGAGTGTAAGCTCCTCTGGTACAGCGCTCCTCTGGTACAGCACTACGGTGTATGTCAGAGCATTAGACATTAGAGTGTAAGCTCCTCTGGTACAGCACTACGGTGTATGTCAGAGCATTAGACATTAGAGTGTAAGCTCCTTTGGTACAGCACTACGGTATATGTCAGAGCATTAGAGTGTAAGCTCCTCTGGTACAGAGACTGATGTGACTGACTCAGTGATCTCTGTACAGCACTGCGGTATATGTCAGAGCTATATAAATGTATAAGAATAATAATAGTGTGACTGTGGAGGGACATTAGAGTGTAAGCTCCTCTGGTACAGCACTACGGTATATGTCAGAGCATTAGACATTAGAGTGTAAGCTCCTCTGGTACAGCACTACGGTATATGTCGGAGCATTAGACACTAGAGTGTAAGCTCCTCTGGTACAGAGACTGATGTGACTGACTCAGTGATCTCTGTACAGCACTGCGGTATATGTCAGAGCTATATAAAGGAGCACAATAGTGAAATGTAATGGGTGGTTGTAATGTATTTCATTAGATGGAATGTTGATTGTGTAGGAAATCCTTTTCTTTGGAACTTTGGCTCTTCTATTCCTCATCCATTTATGTGACAGAATGTGCCGGCTCATCCTTTGCTCTGTCCCCCTCCTCCTCCTCCTCCTCCCCGATCATTGTTGTCCCCCTCCTCCTCCCCTCCTCCTCCTGTGTTCAGGTGTCCCGCTGGCTCCCAAATTGCATTACAATGTAAATGGCGGTGGAGTGCGGCCCGCAGACACCAGTTTAGGCAAATGAGTTAAACACTCTTCCAACAATCTGGATGGCCGCGGGGAGCCCTGGGCTCAGAGGCTGACAGTCTGCTGGGACCATAATTCACCGCTGAATTATAAAGCCATTTGGGGAGGTGTGACGAGGGGCCACGGAGCGCGCTCCGACATCCGCCAAAATCGCCGAACGGTTTATCGCACAGGAAGGCTGCGTCGGCTTTTGGCTGAAACACCCCGAAATGACACATAAAAGACGCACGATTACACACCGACCTTTATATATAATAATATATAATACAGCCAGGAATTCTTTACCAGAAAACATGCTAAACGGAACGCACGGCCATGTTACAGCCATCCCCTGTGATATCCTTAAAGCTGTACAAAAATCCCTATTAATTAACTTCCTTCTCTTGGCCCCCCTTTTGTTCTGTTCGATATACAGCGCCTTGAAAAAGTTATTCATAACCCTTTGAAATTTTCCACAAAATGTTACAACCAAAAACGCAAATGTATTTTATTGAGATTTTATGTGATCGACCAACACAAAGTGACACATAATTGTGAAGTGGAAGGAAAATTATAAATGGTTTTCAACAATTTTTTACAAATAAATATGTGAAAAGTGTGTGTGTGGGGGGGCATTTGTATTCAGCCCCCTTTGCTCTGATACTCCTAACTAAAATCTAGTGGAACCAATTGCCTTCAGAAGTCACCGAATTAGTAAATAGAGTGTGTAATTTAATCTCGGTATAAATGCAGCTGTTCTGTGAAGCCCTCAGAGGTTTGTTAGAGAACCTTCGTGAACAGACAGCATCACGAAGGCCAAGGAACACACCAGGCAGGTCAGGGATAAAGTTGTGGAGAAGTATAAAGCAGGGTTAGGTTATAAAAAAAAAATCTCCCAAGCTTTGAACATCTCACGGAGCTCTGTTCAATCCATCATCTAAAAATGGAAAGAGTATGGCACAACTGCAAACCTACCAAGACATGGCCGTCCACCTAAACTGACCGGGCCGGGCAAGGAGAGCATTCATCAGAGAAGCAGCCAAGAGGTCCATGGTAACTCTGGAGGAGCTGCAGAGATCCACAGCTCAGGGGGGAGAATCTGTCCACAGGACAACTATTAGTCGTCTCTCCACAAATCTGCCCTTTATGGAAGAGTGACAAGAAGAAAGACATTGGAGAAAGAAAGTCATAAGAAGTCCTATTTGTAGTTTGTGAGAAGTCATGTGGGGGAGGGGCAGCAAACATGTGGAAGAAGGTGATCTGGTCAGATGAGACCAAAATTCAACTTTTTGGCCTAAAAGCAAAACGCTATGTGTGGGGAAAACTAACACTGCCCATCACCCTGAACACACCATCCCCACCGTGAAACATGGTGGTGGCAGCATCATGTGGTGGGGATGCTTTTCTTCAGCAGGGACAGGGAAGCTGGTCAGAGTTGATGGGAAGATGGATGGAGACAAATACAGGACAATCTTAGAAGAAAACCTGTTATGCCGCGTACACACGAGCAGAATGTCCGACAGAAAAAGTCGGATTGAAGCTTTTCATCGTATATTCCGATCATGTGTGAGCCTCATTGGATTTTTTTTCGAAAATTCTTACGGACCTAGAAATAGAACATGTTCTAAATATTTCCAACAGAACCAATTCCTATCAGGAAAAAACGCTCGTCTATATGCTGTTCCGACGGACCAAAAACGACGCATGCTCCGAAGCAAGTACAAGATGGAAGCTATTGGCTCCTGGCTATTGAACTTCCTTTTTCTAGTCTCGTCGTACGTGTTATAAGTCACCGCGTTCTTGACGATTGGACTTTGTGTGATCGTGTGTGTGCAAGACAGTGTCAGCGGAATTCCTTCCGAACTCCGTCGGAAAAACCTTCAGCGGTGTGTCTCTGTACCTTGTACGGGAGGACAGGCACTGATCCGTGGTGTCTTTGTACCTTGTACGGGAGGACAGGCACTGATCCGTGGTGTCTTTGTACCTTGTACGGGAGGACGGGCACTGATCCGCTGTGTCTCTGTACCTTGTACGGGAGGACGGGCACTGATCCGCTGTGTCTCTGTACCTTGTACGGGAGGACGGGCACTGATCCGCTGTGTCTCTGTACCTTGTACGGGAGGACGGGCACTGATCCGCTGTGTCTCTGTACCTTGTACGGGAGGACGGGCACTGATCCGCGGTGTCTCTGTACCTTGTACGGGAGGACGGGCACTGATCCGCTGTGTCTCTGTACCTTGTACGGGAGGACGGCCACTGATCCGCGGTGTCTTTGTACCTTGTACGGGAGGACAGGCACTGATCCGCTGTGTCTCTGTACCTTGTACGGGAGGACGGGCACTGATCCGCTGTGTCTCTGTACCTTGTACGGGAGGACAGGCACTGATCCGTGGTGTCTTTGTACCTTGTACGGGAGGACAGGCACTGATCCGCTGTGTCTCTGTACCTTGTACGGGAGGACGGGCACTGATCCGCTGTGTCTCTGTACCTTGTACGGGAGGACGGGCACTGATCCGCTGTGTGTCTGTACCTTGTACGGGAGGACAGGCACTGATCCGTGGTGTCTTTGTACCTTGTACGGGAGGACAGGCACTAATCCGTGGTGTCTCTGTACCTTGTACGGGAGGACGGGCACTGATCCGCTGTGTCTCTGTACCTTGTACGGGAGGACGGGCACTGATCCGCTGTGTCTCTGTACCTTGTACGGGATGGACGGGCACTGATCCGCGGTGTCTCTGTACCTTGTACGGGAGGACGGGCACTGATCCGCTGTGTCTCTGTACCTTGTACGGGAGGACGGGCACTGATCCGCTGTGTCTCTGTACCTTGTACGGGAGGACGGGCACTGATCCGCTGTGTCTCTGTACCTTGTACGGGAGGACGGGCACTGATCCGCTGTGTCTCTGTACCTTATACGGGATGGACGGGCACTGATCCGCGGTGTCTCTGTACCTTGTACGGGAGGACGGGCACTGATCCGCTGTGTCTCTGTACCTTGTACGGGAGGACGGGCACTGATCCGCTGTGTCTCTGTACCTTGTACGGGAGGACGGGCACTGATCCGCTGTGTCTCTGTACCTTGTACGGGAGGACGGGCACTGATCCGCTGTGTCTCTGTACCTTATACGGGATGGACGGGCACTGATCCGCGGTGTCTCTGTACCTTGTACGGGAGGACGGGCACTGATCCGCTGTGTCTCTGTACCTTGTACGGGAGGACGGGCACTGATCCGCTGTGTCTCTGTACCTTATACGGGATGGACGGGCACTGATCCGCTGTGTCTCTGTACCTTGTACGGGAGGACGGGCACTGATCCGCTGTGTCTCTGTACCTTATACGGGAGGACGGGCACTGATCCGCTGTGTCTCTGTACCTTGTACGGGAGGACGGGCACTGATCCGCGGTGTCTCTGTACCTTGTACGGGAGGACGGGCACTGATCCGCGGTGTCTCTGTACCTTGTACGGGAGGACGGGTACTGATCCGCTGTGTCTCTGTACCTTGTACGGGAGGACGGGCACTAATCTGCTGTGTCTCTGTACCTTGTACGGGAGGACGGGAACTGATCCGCGGTGTCTCTATACCTTGTACGGAAGGACGGGCACTGATCTGCGGTCTCTCTGTACCTTGTACGGGAGGGCGGGCACTGTTCGCTGTGTCTCTGTACCTTGTACGGGAGGACGGGCACTGATCCGCTGTGTCTCTGTACCTTATACGGGATGGACGGGCACTGATCCGCGGTGTCTCTGTACCTTGTACGGGAGGACAGGCACTGATCCGCGGTGTCTCTGTACCTTGTACGGGAGGACGGGCACTGATCCGCGGTGTCTCTGTACCTTGTACGGGAGGACAGGCACTGATCCGCTGTGTCTCTGTACCTTGTACGGGAGGACGGTACATACTTTTCAAAGGAGGAAGGGAGGGAGGAAGAAGCAGGTGCTGGGACATTGTAACTTCTTTGGTTGGCCAATGGAGAAGAAAGAGGACTACCGATTCCCGAGAAGGTTTGGAGAACATGGTAGCAGAGATGGGGGGATTACAGACTATGCTTGGAAGGGAGGAAAAGGCAGGTGCTGGGACATTGTAACGTCTTTGGTTGGCCAATGGAGAAGACCGAGGACTGCCAATTCCCGAGAAGGTTCGGAGAATATGGTAGCAGTGATGGGGTAGTGCAGACTGTGCTAAAGAGGAAGGAAGGGGGGTAGAGGCAGGTGCTGGGACAATGTAACTTCTTTGGTTGGCCAATGGAGAAGACAGAGGCCTACTGATTCCTGAGAAGGTTTGGCAAATATGGCAGAAGTGATGGGGGAGTGCAGACTGTGCTTCAAAGGTGGGAGGAAGGAAGAGGCAGGTACTGGGACAATGTAACTTCCTTGGTTGGCTAATGGTGAAGACAGAGGACTACTGATACCCAAGAAGGTTGGGAGAATATGGCAGCAGCGATGGGGGAGTACAGACTATGCTTTGAAGGAAGGGAGGAAGAGGCAGGTGCTGGGACAATGTAACTTCCTTGGTTGGCTAATGGTGAAGACAGAGAACTACCGATTCCCAAGAAGGTTGGGAGAACATGGCAGCAGTGATGCGGGAGTGCACACTGTGCTTCAAAGGAGGAAGGAAGGGAGGAAGAGGCAGGTACTGTGACAATGTAACTTCTTTGGTTGGCCAATGGAGAAGACAGAGGCCTACCGATTCCCGAGAAGGTTTGGAGAACATGGCAGCAGAGATGGGGGATTACAGACTATACTTAGAAGGAAGGGAGAAAGAGGCAGGTGCCGGGACAATGTAACTTCTTTGGTTGGCCAATGGAGACGACAGAGGACTGCCAATTCCAGAGAAAGTTTGGAGAATATGGCAACAGTGATGGGGTATTGCAGACTGTGCTAAGGAGGAAGGGAGGGAGGTAGAGGCAGGTGCTGGAACAATGTAACTTCTTTGACTTGCTGGTGGAGAAGACAGAGGACTACTGATTCCCGAGACAGTTGGGAGAATATGGCAGCAGCGATGGGGGAGTACAGACTATGCTTCGAAGGAAGGGAGGAAGAAGTGGGTGCTGGGACAATGTAACTTCTTTGGTTGACCAATGAAGAAGACAGATGACTACTGATTCCCAAGAAGATTGGGAGAACATGGCAGCAGTGATGTTGGAGTGCACACTGTGCTTCAAAGGAGGAAGGAAGGGAGGAAGAGGCAGGTGCTGAGACAATGTAACTTCTTTGGTTGGCCAATGGAGAAGACAGAGGCCTACCGATTCCTGAAAAGGTTGGGAGAACATGGCAGAAGTGATGGGGGGAGTGCAGACTGTGCTTCAAAGAAGGGAGGAAGAGGTGGGTGCTAATACAATGTCAGTGGCGTAACTAGAACCTTCAGGGCCCCGATGCAAGAAACCATGACGGGCCCCCCTGAACCCCAGCCAGGGCCCTTCCCTCCGAGTCCGGCGGTGGAACTCCAGGGCGTGGTCACAGGTATGACCTTTGTGAGCCCTGTAGTTCCACCACTGGTTGGGGAGAACAGACATCGGACTGAGCGGCAATGCATGGAGCAGGAGAGGGGTACTCTGAGGACACAGGTCATGCAGGGAATGCACAACTAAAGAGCAGCCAGTGCGATAGTAGAGCATGGAGCTCTGCTAGTCACCCTCCGCTTCCAGCCACCCGTGTGCATGGTGCACTGGTACCCCTAGCTGCCTATGCTGCTGCCGGCCATATGTAGAGGGGGCTGCATGGGCCCCCTGCATCACAGGGCCCGGTTGCGGTCGCAACTGCTGCACCCCCTATAGTTACGCCCCTGTACAATGTAACTTCTTTGGTTAGCTAATGGAGAAGACAGAGGACTACTAATTCCCAAGAAGGTTGGGAGAATTTGGCAGCAGCTATGGCTAAGCGATGGTGGGGAAGTGCAGACTTTGCTTCAAAGGAGGGAGGAAGAGGAGGGTGCTGGGATGATGTAATATGCTTGGTTGGCCAATAGAGAAGACGGAGAACAACTGATCCCTGAGAAAGTTGTGAGAATATGGCAGCAGTGATAGGGGAGTGCAGACTTTGCTTCAAAAAAAATGGAGGCACTGTAGGAGGAATGTTTTCCATGATATGCAAACATTCTATGTATACTTGCATATTGTGACAAGAGCGCTGGGGCCCATGAAGAATGCCCAGAGAATATGGCAGCAGCAGTGACAGAGGGATGATGGGGGGTGCAGTCCTTGCATCGAGAAAAGGACTCTCATCATAACGTTCAAGCATTGTGTTCATACTTCAACAAAATGGCAGCCTAAAGCTAGCTTCAGCTCCTCTTCTCTACCTGTAGAGAACCCCTCAGATGCGTTTCGCCTTTTTTTGGGGGGCTTAATCGCTGAGACCCCAAAAAGGGCCCTTTTTGGGCTTTTCTACGGTTAAACCCTGAAAAGGGCAAAATATGTCTAATGCCGCGTACACGCGGGCGGACTGTATGGCGTACTTAGTCCGTCGAAACACATTTCAGCGGACAGTCCGCTCGTGTGTGGGCTTCAGCGGACTTTTTCAGCGTGCAGTCCGGCGTACTAAGAATTTCGGATTTTTCGAAATTCTGTCCGTCATACTTTGGTTTCAGCGGACAATCCGCTCGTCAGTATGCTAGTTGGACGGACTAAGAATGACGCATGCCCAGAAAGGATTTACACGGCGGAAGGGTGCTTTGCTGTGTATTGGACTTCCTATTTCTAGTCCCGTCGTACGTGCTGTACACCTCATCGCGCAAGCTTTCGTCGGACTGTTTGGGTATCCGTGTGTGGTCAAGTCCGTTCAGTGGAAAGTATGACGGACTGTCCGTCGGATTGTATGACGGACTAAGTACGCCATAAGCCGCGTACACACGGGCGGATTGTATGGCCTACTTAGTCTGTCGAAACACATTTCAGCGGACAGTCTGCTCGTGTGTGGGCTTCAGCGGACTTTTTCAGCGTGCAGTCTGGCGTACTAAGTATTTCGGAATTTCCGTAATACTGTCCGTCATACTTTGGTTTCAGCGGACAATCCGCTCGTCAGTAGGCTAGTTCGACGGACTAAGAATGGCGCATGCCCAGAAAGGATTTACACGGCGGAAGGGTGCATTGCTGTGTATTGGACTTCCTATTTCTAGTCCCGTCGTACGTGCTGTACACGTCATCGCGCAAGCTTTCGACGGACTGTTTGTGCATGCGTGTGTGGTCAAGTCCATTCATTCGAAAGTAGGACGGACTGTCCGTCGGATTGTATGACGGACTAAGTAGGCCATACAATCCGCCCGTGTGTACGCGGCTATACAGTCCGCTCGTGTGTACGCGGCATAAGGAGTTCTCTACAGGTGGGGGAACAAGAGTTGAAGCCATCTTTAACCAATTTCATTCACATACTTGCAACAGGGAGTCAGTGGGGGGATTTACTAAAACTAGAGGACTCAGAATCTGGTGCAGCTGTGCATGGTAGCCAATCAGCTTCTAACTTCAGCTTGTTCAATTAAGTTTTGGCAATAAAACCTGGAAGTTGATTGGTTTCTATGCAGAGCTGCACCAGATTTTGCACTCTTTAGTTTTAGTAAATTAACCCCAGTGTCTGTGTGAAGACGGCCGCCATTTTGTTGAAGTCTACTGGAGCCTTACAAGCCGATCCTGTCTGTCTTGCACCAGTCTATCCACATGATGATCCGACTGATCCAGGTTTGGGAGGGCGGGGGGGGCATTTGTGCGGTACTATTTTCATTCTTTTGGACTACAGTCTCTCTATACTGGCACATTATGGTAAGGGCTCCATGAACGCGCGGCGGTAAGATTCCACCATATAGAGAGGGAGTCAGACTGCGGAATTTCCTCTTCTGATTGCTACATTACAATATAAAAATAACTGCCGTGTTGTTACAATGTTTCATACAACATTGAGGTCTTATTTCACAGGCGATACATTCTGGCTGCCGAACAATTTCTACCGGCGTGCAATGGGGCAGCTCGCGTACACGCGCCCCGGGCCCCCGGGTTCCACGCGCAGGAAAGAGAGCGGCCTGCTGCCGGGGCATATAAAGAAATAATGGAGAGGCCCCAGATTGCTTTATTTGTTTTTAATTGTGTGGCAGGAAAGAGGCGGCATGGCCTCTCGGCAAACATAACGCAGCAAGAGGGCCGCTGGTGACACATCAAATGAATGGGGAGAGCTTGGCCATCCGCATGAACAATAACGGTCAACGTTCGAGGTGGAGAGGGGGGGGGGGAGACGTCAGCTTGTGACGAGAGCAATTCAATTAGCGTCAGCCCCCTGGCCCCGTGCAGCAGGCGATAATTCGATTAGGGAAGTCAGCCTGGAGAAATACAATGGCAGAAGGAGACGCGTCACTCACAGATACTCAGTATTATTAGACGTTGCTGAGCCTGGGATCCCGGAGACAATGGCCGACCAGCGGAGGGCTCATCTAAAATATGGCTAAACCCAAAACCAAAAGTGTAATATATTGTGGCTTACCAACCCTGACGTGTGGTGGCTGCGATTTCTTATATCTTTCAGGAATTTTGCCCTTTATTTTCACCTGGGGATAATGGCGGTTTTTTTCACCTTCCTGCCCTAACCAAACCAGATAAACCTGCCTTCAATCTGGCAACACACATTGCAACTGAATTCTGTGAACGTGTTTAGCCTTCCAGGAAAGTTTCCCCGGCTGCAGTCCTTCAGAAGATGCCAGTTACCTGGCTAAATTTGGCTTCAGAACTTCCACAGTTACATAGTTAGGTTGAAAAAAGACACAAGTCCATCCAGTTCAACCACCAGAGTCACTAAGGGCTGGTTCACACCAAGCTTCATTTCTTTCCTGTCCATTAGGGAACACAGGAATTCAGATACAAACGGGTTATACTGCCACCTACAGGTGGATTGGACATTGGTTGACGGAAATTTGTGGGCCAGCCCCGGATAACCCCTCCTCTTCCCAGCATGCCTCAGTTTTTTGGCTTGCGTTCTAGGAGGATGGACATCTTTTCTCTGGTTCTGCTGGGAAAAAAAATCTAACCAGTCTTGCGAACCATTTGTCTGGTTGTCCATGTCGAGTTTCTTTCCTTATGGGAAATTTTTGCTCCCACCTGTTTTGTGGGTTCTGGTTGATTAGCTTCCCTTCCATGTGGAGCCACCCCCCTCGGGTGGTGTCCTGTCTTGGTCTAGAGCAGTGATGGCGAACCTTGACACCCCAGATGTTTTGGAACTACATTTCCCATGATGCTCAACTACACTGTAGAGTGCCTGAGCATCATGGGAAATGTAGTTCCAAAACATCTGGAGTGCCAAGGTTCGCCATCACTGGTCTAGAGTATCCTTTCTTAACCAGGGTTCCTTAAGAGGTTTGCTAGGGGTTCCTAAATCTGTGGCTGATGGGCCTCCCATCTGATGGTACCTATATAGTTCTGGAGCCAATACCACTTGACAGCCAGCTGCATGAAGCCCCGATTTTTTGTTTTTTAGCTGTCTGTGAGGGTGGCATTCTACCCAATAGCCATCAATGTAAGGGGTATTTTTCACAGCTGACCACCAGTAATTGTTTGTACCAAGGGATCCCTAAGACCTAAAAGATATTTCAAAGGAGTGCCCACCAGGGTCTTCATTACATCCTAAAATAGCAGCAGAGTCTAACATCTAGGAGTGCCGAGCAGAGGTCCCCCCTTAAATCCAGAAGTGCCCAGCAGAAGTCCCCCCTTAGGCCCCTTTCACACTGAGACGGGAGGTGCGGCGGCGGTATTTTACCGTCGTATTTGCAGCCCCGCTAGCGGCCGAAAAATAGTTAAAAACCACAACAAAGCGCCTCTACGGAGGCGCTTTGCCGGCGGTATAGCCGTGCTGCCCCATTGATCTCAACGGGCAGGAGCGGTGAAGGAGCGGTGTATACGCCACTCCTTCACAGCTCCAAAGATGCTGCTAGCAGGACCTTTTTTTTACTGTCCTGCGCTCGGGGCTTTCACACTGGAGAGACAGCAGCGGCTGTTTCAAGTCGGTTTGCAGGAGCTATTTTTTGCGCAATAGCTCCTGCAAAACGACCCAGTGTGAAACGGGGTCTAACATCCAGGTTTTCCATGCAGAGGTTCCCCCATACATCCAGGATTGCCCTGCAGAGGTTCCCCCATACATCCAGGATTGCCCTGCAGAGGTTCCCCCATACATCCAGGATTGCCCTGCAGAGGTTCCCCTTTACATCCAGGATATCCCTGCAGAGGTTCCCCCGTACATCCAGGATTGCCCTGCAGAGGTTCCCCCGTACATCCAGGATTGCCCTGCAGAGGTTCCCCCGTACATCCAGGATTGCCCTGCAGAGGTTCCCCCGTACATCCAGGATTGCCCTGCGGAGGTTCCCCTGTACATCCAGGATTGCCCTGCAGAGGTTCCCCCGTACATCCAGGATTGCCCTGCAGAGGTTCCCCTGTACATCCAGGATTGCCCTGCAGAGGTTCCCCTGTACATACAGGATTGCCCTGCAGAGGTTCCCCTGTACATCCAGGATTGCCCTGCAGAGGTTCCCCCATACATCCAGGATTGCCCTGCAGAGGTTCCCCTTTACATCTAGGATTTCCCTGCAGAGGTTCCCCCGTACATCCAGGATTGCCCTGCAGAGGTTCCCCCGTACATCCAGGATTGCCCTGCAGAGGTTCCCCCGTACATCCAGGATTGCCCTGCAGAGGTTCCCCCGTACATCCAGGATTGCCCTGCAGAGGTTCCCCCGTACATCCAGGATTGCCCTGCAGAGTATCTCCCATACATCCAGGATTTCCCTTGCGAGGTTCCCCCGCACATCCAGGAATGCCCCGCAGAGGTTCCCCCGTACATCCAGGATTGCCCTGCAGAGGTTCCCCCGTACATCCAGGATTGCCCTGCAGAGGTTCCCCCGTACATCCAGGATTGCCCTGCAGAGGTTCCCCCGTACATCCAGGATTGCCCTGCAGAATCTTCCTTACATTCAGGGGTGCCCATCAGATCCAGTCCTTGAGGGACCATTAAGGGACACAGGTCTCCAACCCTCTGTGTTTATGGCGCTTCTCCTGGTACTGACTGTGGTGTATTTAGGTTTTTGTGCAGCCCTAGGCCCGACTAAACTCATGCACCCCTTAATTTAAACACGGCCCACCCCTTCCTGTTAAGGCCACACCCCTGCCTGTTTAAGACCCGCCCTATAATCTGTAAACCCCACCCCTTTTTATTTAGGCTCCACCTTTTCCTCTTAGAGCTCCACCTCTTCATCTCTGTACATTAGCACACACCATTCACTCAATACTTATATCAATCACTCATCAGTGTCCACCAGTGCGGCCTCATCAGGGACCACCAGTGTGGCCTCGTCAGTGCAGTGGCCATCAGTGCAGCCTCATCGGGGACCACCAGTGCGGCCTCATCAGGAATCATCAGTGCGGCCTTGTCAGTGCAGTGGCCATCAGTGCGGCCTCGTAGGGGACCGTCAGTGCGGCCTCATCAGGAATCACCAGTGCGGCCTCATCAGGAATTATCAGTGCAGCCTTGTCAATGCAGTGGCCATCAGTGCGGCCTCATCAGGAATCACCAGTGCGGCCTCGTCAGGGACCACCAGTGCAGCCTATCAGTGGCCATCATTGCGGCCTCATCAGGGACCACCAGTGCGGCCTCATCAGGAATCACCAGTGCGGCCTCGTCAGGGACCACCAGAGCAGCCTATCAGTGCCGCCTCATCAGGGGCCACCAGTACAGGCTATCAGTGGCCATCAGTACGGCCTCGTCAGGGACCACCAGTGCAGCCTATCAGTGACCACCAGTGCAGCCTCGTCAGGGTCCACCAGTACAGCCTATTAGGGACCACCAGTACAGCCTCGTCAGGGACCACCAGTGCAGCCTCGTCAGGGACCACCAGTGCAGTCTATCAGTGGCCATCAGTATAGCATATCAGTGCAGTTTAAGAGTGCCACCTCACTTTCCTAATATCACAGATTAGTGTATATGAATTATGTATTGATTATAGCACAGAGCACTTTGCAGTACATGAGTTGTCACTGAATGGTGGACTGTTTAATGGGTTTGCATCGATTTCAGCTCGGAAGCACTTTGCACATGCTGAAATGAATGCAAACTCATTAAGCCCAGGTTCATATTACAGTACTTGCGATGTCTGTGAGATGCAAGTCCAGCTTCGCAGGAAAAAAAGTGCAGGGACCCCCCCCCCCCCCCCCCCCCCGCACTGAGATCGGATCGCATGGGTGTTCTCACCTATGCGATCCAATTCCTGTGCGAGTTCCCAGTTCGCACTGAGATCTGTGACCCGATCTGTGGGTGTTGTGAACAATGTAATGACACCCGCAGCGGTTCGGTTAGCGAGAACTGCCTGCGGGATAGATGCGATGCGGGAACTCGGCGCTGTAATCGCACAATTGTGGACCCCGGGGGTAAACAGTCCACATTTAGTGAAAGTTTACGTGCTGCAAAATGCTCTGTGTGCATGCTGAAATCAATGCGAGCTTATTAAACAAAGCGCGCGAGCTTTCGCTGAATGTGTGGACTGGTTGAGGAGTTTGCAGCATGCATGGAGCGCTGCATTGCAATATGATCTTTATAGTCATTTAATCCATGCTAAGCACTTTATATTGTCTGGCTGTTTATTACACCCGCACACGAGGATTTACAAAAGTGCTGTAATAGTAAGTGATAGTAATTGATTTATACCCACCGTCCCTCCTCTCTCTCTCTCCCCCCTCCTCCTCGCCACAGACAGTCCCCCCCCCCCCCCCGCCAGGCCGAGGAGAAGATGCAAGGTAAGGATGACGCACGCAGGCGTGTAGGCGGAGCCTAATACTATTTTTTTAATTGATTAATTTCGATTAATTATAACGCACATGCAGATCCAACTACTTTTAACTGATCTCCTTGCATTGCAACTCTGCATTAGTCAGTGGTAAATGTGGTATACACTATATACAATCACCCGACACTAGTTAGTTTCCACAATCCATGACTTAACCTCACAGTGCACACAAATACGTTTTAAATGCAAACTGTGGCACTGACGTAAGTCATTTTTTTCTATTATTAAACTTTAAGAAAAACATAGAAAGTTAATTTAACTTTAATTTTAAAACGTATCTAGTATATTGACTGTCAGTCACTTTATAGCAGGCAAGTAGGCATCACTTTAGCCAGTCACACAGACATACCGGAGTGTTTACATTTTGTTTTGTTTTTTTGCAACAATGTTAACCACTTCAATACCGGGCACTTAAACACCTTCCTGCCCAGACCAATTTTGAGCTTTCAGCGCTGTCGCACTTTGAATGACAATTGCGCGGTCATGCTACACTGTACCCAAATGAAGTTTTTATCATTTTTTTCCCACAAATAGAGCTTTCTTTTGGTGGTATTTGATCACCTCTACGGTTTTTATTTTTTGCGCTACTACGCTACAAATAAAAAAATACCGAAAATTTTGAAAAAAAAAATGTTTTTTTTTGTTTCAGTTTCAAAACTTTGTAAATAAGTACGTTTTCTCCTTCACTGATGGGCACTGATGGGGCTACACTGATGGGCACTGATAAGGTGGCACTGATGGGCACCAATGTGGCACCAATGAAGTGGCACTGATAGGCGGCACTGATGGGCGACACGGATGGGCGACACGGACGGACACTGATAGGTGGCACAAATTGGCACTGATAGCTGGCACAGATGGGTGGCACGGATGGGCGGCACGGATGGGCATGGATAGGCGGCACAGATGGGCATGGATAGGCGGCACAGGTGGGCATGGATAGGCGGCACAGGTGGGCACTCAGGCGGCACAGGTGGGCACTCAGGCGGCACAGGTGGGCACTCATAGGCGGCACAGGTGGGCACTCATAGGCGGCATCGGTGTTATAGTAATGGATGCCAATCAGTGCCAAACAATAATGCATGCCAATCAGTGATGCCCATTGTGGCCACTGATTGGCATCCATTATGGGCACTGATTGGCACCCATTGTGCTGACTGGCACCCTGGTGGTCTAGGGAGGATTGTGGATTTTTATTACCTTTTCCCTGGTGGTCTAGTGGTGTCCCTGGTGGTCCAGTGTGGGCATCCTCGGGGGGGCTGTGCTGATAATCGATCAGCACAGACCCCCCCTGTCAGAGGAGCAGCCGATCGGCTCTCCTCTACTCGCGTCTGACAGACACGAGTGAGGGAAAGCCGATCACCGGCTTTTCCCATTTACACTGTGATCAGCCGTGATTGAACACGGCTGATCACATGGTAAAGAGTCTCCGTCGGAGACTCTTTACCGAGATCGTAGTTGCCGGGTGTCAGACTGACACCCCGCAACAACGATCGCCACGATGCGCGCCCCCGGGGGCGCGCAGCGGCTCATAATCCTAATCACGTCATATGACGTCCGGTTAGGATTATGAAACCACTTTGCCGCCGTCAATTTGTAATAGGGCGGGCGGCAAGTGGTTAAAAACGAAGGTTATCAAATTTGCCTACACTTAGCTCACTGAATGATCCCGGTTAACCACATCCATATTTACCATACACTGTCCAGGCTGTCCGGTGACATCGACGTCACCGGACTCCCGTTCGTTAGCAGACGGAGGCACTTGGGGAAGGGGGGAGGTGTCCGGTGATGTCAATGTCTGTGACGTCACCGGACTCCTCCCCCCTTCCCTTCGTTAGCAGACGGAGGCACTTGGGGAAGGGGGGAGGAATCCGGTGACGTCGATGTCCGTGACATCACAGGACTCCTCCCCCTTCCCTTCGTTAGCAGACGGAGGCATTCGGGGAAGAGTCCGGTGACGTTGATGTCCGTGACATCACAGGACTCCTCCCCCTTCCCTTCATTAGCAGACGGAGGCACTTGGGGAAGGGGGAGGAGTCCGGTGACGTTGATGTCCGTGACATCACCGGACTCCTCCCCCCTTCCCTTCATTAGCAGACGGAGGCACTCGGGGAAGAGTCCAGTGACGATGTCCGTGACGTCACCGGACTCCTCCCCCCTTCCCTTCGTTAGCAGACGGAGGCACTCGGGGAAGAGTCCAGTGACGATGTCCGTGACGTCACCGGACTCCTCCTCCCTTCCCTTCGTTAGCAGACGGAGGCACTTGGAGAAGAGTCTGGTGACGTTGATGTCCGTGACGTCACCGGACTCCTCCCCCCTTCCCTTCGTTAGCAGACGGAGGCACTTGGGGAAGAGTCCGGTGACGTTGATGTCCGTGACGTCACCGGACTCCTCCCACCTTCCCTTCGTAACCAGACGGAGGCACTTGGTGAAGGGGGGGAGTCCGGTGACGTTGATGTTCCGTGACATCACCGGATCTCCGACGGAACTCCCTGAAGACCCGGAAGCTGTCAGAGAGGTGAGTACCGATTAAAAGAATTTTGATCGGTCCAAAAAAATTTACGATTAATCGAGGAATTCATCTTTCATTTTCCCAGCCCTAGTTATTTTACATGCACCCAGTCTGGTCAGTCACCGGCCGTTTTATGGGGGCGCCGGTTGATCACCCCCCCCCCCCCGGGCCAAGTACACCCTTCACCATAATATTAGCAAGTGCGTGCGCTACAGCAAGCCGGCCGTATATGTGCAGGAGGCGGCCACGGGTGGAGGGGTGGGTGGGACGTTTTTTTTTGGCCCACAAAGTGCTGCCCTAGGCCTAGGCCAAGACACAGCACTGGGTACTGATAGTAATGATAGTTACACATTGAGGCAAGCTGGGTAGAGGAAAGGTTATCATGGATTGGCCCACCATTTTCCTGTGTGCTAGTGTCCAATCCTCCTGTACGTGGCAGTATAACCTGATTAGTATCAAAATTTCTGTCCTGCCACGGACAAGAGAAAAAAAATTTGAAGGACACGGGTGCCAACCCTCTGTGTTTATGGCACTACTCTTGGTACTGATAGCTACAAAATTGAGGCACGCTGGGTAGAGGAGGGGTTATCATGAATTGGTCCACCATTTTTCTATGTGCTAGTGTCCAATCCTCCTGTAGGTGGCAGTATAACCCGATTAGTATCTAAAAAATTTTCCTTCCACGGACAAGAGAAATTTTTTTTTAAGGGACACGGGTGCCAACCCTCTGTGTTTATGGCACTACTCTTGGTACTGATAGCTACAAACTTAAGGCATGATGGGTAGAGGAAGGGTTATCATGATTTGGCCCACCATTTTCCTATGTGCTAGTGTCCGATCCTCCTGTAGGTGGCAGTATAACCTGATTAGTATCTAAATTTCTGTCCTGCCACGGACAAAAAAAAAAAAATTTGAGGAGCACGGGTGCCATTTCCTCTGTGTTTTTGGCACTACTCTTGGTACTGATAGCTACAAAATTGAGGCACGCTGGGTAGAGGAAGGGTTACCATGAATTGGTCCACCATTTTTCTATGTGCTAGTGTCCAATCCTCCTGTAGGTGGCAGTATAACCCGATTAGTATCTAAAAAATTTTCCTTCCACGGACAAGAGAATTTTTTTTTTAAGGGACACGGGTGCCAACCCTCTGTGTTTATGGCACTACTCTTGGTACTGATAGCTACAAACTTAAGGCATGATGGGTAGAGGAAGGGTTATCATGATTTGGCCCACCA
Source organism: Lithobates pipiens (assembly GCF_037356315.1). Taxonomy (NCBI): domain Eukaryota; kingdom Metazoa; phylum Chordata; class Amphibia; order Anura; family Ranidae; genus Lithobates; species Lithobates pipiens. The sequence continues at coordinate 6,082,759 of NW_027507785.1, read as the reverse complement.
TTTTCCTATGTGCTAGTGTCCGATCCTCCTGTAGGTGGCAGTATAACCTGATTAGTATCTAAATTTCTGTCCTGCCACGGACAAAAAAAAAAAATTTGAGGAGCACGGGTGCCATTTCCTCTGTGTTTTTGGCACTACTCTTGGTACTGATAGCTACAAAATTGAGGCACGCTGGGTAGAGGAAGGGTTACCATGAATTGGCCCACCATTTTTCTATGTGCTAGTGTCCAATCCTCCTGTAGGTGGCAGTATAACCCGATTAGTATCTAAAAAATGTTCCTTCCACGGACAAGAGAAAAAAAATTTGAGGGACACGGGTGCCAACCCTCTGTGTTTATGGCACTACTCTTGGTACTGATAGCTGCAAAATTGAGGCATGCTGGGTAGAGGAAGGGTTATCATGGGCTGGCCCACCATTTTTCTATTTGCCAGTGTCCAATCCTCCTGTAGGTGGCCGTGTAACCCGATTAGTATAGAAATTTCTGTCCTGCCACGGACAAGAATACAAAAAATTTGAGGGACACGGGTGCCAACCCTCTGTGTTTATGGCACTACTCTTGGTACTGATAGCTACAAAATTTGAGGCACGCTGGGTAGAGGAGGGGTGATCATGGACTGGTACACTATTTGTCTAATTGCCAGTGTCCAATCCTCCTGTAGGTGGCAGTATAACTTGACAGTATCGGAATTCCTGTGTCCCTCAATGGACTTGAAAGAAAAGAGTCTATAAAGATCTGTTAAGCCATTGTTTTTTTTTTTTTTTCATTTTGACGCATTTTGTTACGTTTTGTTCTTCTAATCTCAGGGTCACACCATCGTGCGCAGTTGCGTTGCGTGTACAGACGGCCCATTTATTTCAATGGGCTGCCCTATGCATGAAAAACAGGGGGGCAAAAGAAGTCCCTGACCCTTTTCCAAAAAATCGCATTGATGCTAGGGCAATCGATTTTGTTGGATTATTATTAGATGGGACTTTGGCGGGGGGGACGAAGACACATAGAGGGCCCGCCAATTGCTCCTATAAGGCGCCATTGGCTCCTATAGGGGGAGAGCCCGGGGACGCCTTGCCGCTACCAAATGACTCAGAAGCAAAACAGTGGAGATTAGTCCAGGATCTGGTTCAGGAAGAGCCATTTCCCGGATAATGACCAATTATCAGGATATCAGGCCGCTAATATCATAGAAAAGTTCACTTCAGGCCAAGATCTGATTGTGTGTCCCGCTATTAATCCCGCGGTCTGTCATATGCCCATCGGAGAAAGACGATTCCACCCCCCCGTCAATATAAACTTTCACAGAGGGATGTTTAGAGAGCCCTTAGATTATCGATCCGACCACCACCATCCGCGACCACATTCGCCGAACCGAGTCCCAATGGCCGCTGTTCAGGTGGAATAAATATATATATATATATATATATATACGTTTATATGCCCAATGTGGTGCACCACCGCGTGAATGGGCCCCAGCAATTTAATGTGGAGCAAATTAATGAAAAAGCAGACCTGTATGTATGTATGTATGTATATATATATATATATATATATATATATATATATATATATATATATATACACATACAGGTCTGCTTTTTCATTAAGGGCCCCCTCCCTATCTTAATTTGCTACACTAAATTGTCGGGGCCCATTCACGCGGTGGTGCACCACATTGGGCATATAAACGTACATAATCCTTTTTTGCAGGATCGCCCCACATCACGTGGTATATGGATTGTGGGGCACTTCTGTGGGGTCAGGCTCTCCTGAACAAGTCGTCGGGGGGGGGGGCCATTTACAGTGAGTGGCTCCGCAGGGCGTCACATATATACGGCCCATTGAAAAGAAACGAGTGCCATTATGAATGGGCTGCCCATGTACCACAATGGATGAAAAAAAAACGTACATTGCACCCTTTTCTTTTTGTTAATAATGCAGCGCACCACAACGCACACATATATATATTCGCTGTGCTCTACTCCCATCTTCCTCCTTCTGCCGTCAGTAGTGGTGGTTGGGGTCACAGAGTACTCCCCTTTCCAAATTAAATTGCTCAGTGCATTTCGTTTCCTGTGTTGCTGTTTTTTTTTTTTTTTAACATACCCATTTAACTATTCAGGATGGGCCCCCCGCGGTGCGTGTCGTCGTACGTCGCGCTCCTCCATCTCCTGGCCCCCCCCCCCCCCCCGTCTGCCTCCAGCCGGATCCCATAATGACGAAGACATAAATAATGATCTTTCATTTAGCTGGAGCAGCCTCCGGCCTCCCTCCTCCTCTAATTGGCCGCTATTGATGAGGCTGATCTTTAAGTAAAGTGTTAATGTCGCCGGTGATGAATATCCTGTATTTATTAGAATCTTATTGGAGGCTGGGGGGGGGGGGAGGGGGGGGGGCAGGAAGTGACTGCGCATCGGATTGGAAATTGTCTGTCAGGCCGATAAAAGGTGAATCGTTCGGAGGGTTTCATGTCATTCTATTGGAGAGCAGAATCGTCGGCAGAGCGTACAGCGGCGTTACCGAGTGATCAGCAGTGGAAAATCACACCAAGGAAGCCAAGAACAAAAAGATGTGACCGCATTCATTTTCTTTTTTTCCTGGCTTTTTTTTATTTTTCACCTCAGTCACTCTATCTACAGAGGGGCAGTGTTGTCATGAAGGTTCTGATTATGATGAATGAATCTCAGACTGTACATTGTAACTTTGTAGAAGGGGGAGGAGTCATTTCCTCAGTCTCCCCTCCCCCAGTGATCAGACTGTACATTGTAACTTTGTAGAAGGGGGAGGAGTCATTTCCTCAGTCTCCCCTCCCCCAGTGATCAGACTGTACATTGTAACTTTGTAGAAGAGGGAGGAGTCATTTCCTCAGTCTCCCCTCCCCCGGTGATCAGACTCTACATTGTAACTTTGTAGAAGGAGGAGGTGTCATTATCTCAGTCTCCCCTCCCCCCAGTGATCAGACTGTACATTGTAACTTTGTAGAAGAGGGAGGAGTCATTTCCTCAGTCACCCCTCCCCCAGTGATCAGACTGTAAATTGTAACTTTGTAGAAAGGGGAGGAGTCATTTCCTCAGTCTCCCCTCCCCCAGTGATCAGACTACATTGTAACTTTTTAGAAGGGGGAGGGGTCATTTGCTCAGTCTCCCCTCCCCCAGTGATCAGACTCTGCATTGCAACTTTGTAGAAGGAGGAGGAGTCATTTCCTCAGTCTCCCCTCCCCCCAGTGATCAGAGTGTACATTGTAACTTTGTAGAAGGGGGAGGAGTCATTTCCTCGGTCTCCCCTCCCCCAGTGATCAGAGTGTACATTGTAACTTTGTAGAAGGAGGAGGAGTCATTTCCTCAGTTTCCCCTCTCCCAGTAATCAGGCTGTACATTGTAACTTTGTAGAAGGGGGAGGAGTCATTTCCTCAGTCTCCCCTCCCACCAGTGATCAGAGTGTACATTGTAACTTTGTAGAAGGGGGAGGAGTCATTTCCTCAGTCTCCCCTCCCCCCCAGTGATCAGACTGTACATTGTAACTTTGTAGAAGGGGGAGGAGTCATTTCCTCAGTCTCCCCTCCCCCCCAGTGATCAGACTGTAGATTGTAACTTTGTAGAAGGGGGAGGAGTCATTTCCTCAGTCTCCCCTCCCCCCAGTGATCAGACTGTACATTGTAACTTTGTAGAAGGGGGAGGAGTCATTTCCTCAGTCTCCCCTCCCCCAGTGATCAGACTGTACATTGTAACAATCACAAGGTGAGAGGCTGCAGCAGGGGGCTGATCTGCGTCAAACATTCAGTCCATGAAAAGGAATGAAATCTGAAATTCTCTGTCTCCGGTCTCAGTAAGGCGAACGGCGGCGGCGCTCACTTGATGTACGCTCATGGTGACACATTTGCGTACTGCAGATACAGAAGCGGTCCCGTGCGCCATCCATAAAATTGATGGCGCTTCCTAAGCGGTGATGTGAGGGCTGACAGGGCGCGGCGGATTTATCCCCGGGATGGGCGATATATGTGTCTGGAAGACGGGAAGGAAAAGGCGCCTTCGCTGGTAAATAATGGAGGAGATCTCCGACCACCAAATAAATCTGGAGGAATATTCTTCGTGGATTCGGTGTCATCGGAGCATCTATCTCCGGGTGTGGGGGGAGGGGTGACTGCGCCGATCCGTCCCGCCGCCTCTGACTTGTCACTTTAGACAGAAGGCTGTTTTTTTTTTTTGTTTTTTTTTCCCGGAGGCGTCTTCAGGCTAAATCCTGATTTATAAACGTTCATTTCGCTGTGCCGAAGGAGCGCGCCGCCTGATGAGCGAAAGTCGGCGCCCCCGACTGCGTCCCGGTGAACTTTGTGTGCACAGCGAAGGTTCACCAGCCAATCGTGTCCGTCGATGTTTCCACCTGGACGTTTGTCCCCCCCCCCCCCCCCCCCTCCCCCGGGCATTTTTTTCAATTTTGGAAAAATCTTAGAGGACTCCCGTTCGTGTTCTCCGGTGACATCATCAGTAGAGCCGCCCAATCACGAGAAGCCTTCAGAGCGAACGTTCAGACGACAGTTCTGGGTTCCTTTCATGAATGTCCTTTATAAACGTACTTTGTGTGATTTTCACATTCGCTTTTGGATAGGAAAACATTTCCCAAAAAATACATTCGCTGTTAGAAATCTGTTGGAGGGAAAAAAAATTCATCCGATCTCTCAAATTATCATCAATTTTCTGATGTTGAATATTAACTCCAATTTGACCCCTCTGACCTCAACACGGACCCTCCCCCCTGTGACCCCAACACTGACCCTCCCCCTGTAACCTCAACACTGACCCTCCCCCCTGTAACCCCAACACTGACCTTCCCCCCTGTGACCCCAACACTGACCCTCCCCCCTGTAACCCCAACACTGACCTTCCCCCTGTGACCCCAACACTGACCCTCCCCCTGTAACCTCAACACTGACCCTCCCCCCTGTAACCCCAAAACTGACCTTCCCCCCTGTAACCCCAACACTGACCCCCCCTGTAACCTCAACACTGACCCTCCCCCCTGTCACCTCAACACTGACCTTTCCCCCTGTAACCTCAACACTGACCTTCCCCCCTGTAACCTCAACACTGACCCTCCCCCCTGTAACCTCAACACTGACCCTCCCCCTGTAACCTCAACACTGACCCTCCCCCCTGTAACCTCAACACTGACCCTCCCCCTGTAACCTCAACACTGACCTTCCCCCCTGTAACCTCAACACTGACCCTCCCCCCTGTCACCTCAACACTGACCTTCCCCCTGTAACCTCAACACTGACCCTCCCCCTGTCACCTCAACACTGACCCTCCCCCCTGTCACCTCAACACTGACCCTCCCCCCTGTCACCTCAACACTGACCTTCCCCCCTGTAACCCCAACACTGACCCTCCCCCCTGTAACCTCAACACTGACCTTCCCCCCTGTAACCTCAACACTGACCCTCCCCCTGTCACCTCAACACTGACCTTCCCCCCTGTAACCTCAACACTGACCCTCCCCCCTGTCACCTCAACACTGACCCTCCCCCCTGTCACCTTAACACTGACCCTCCCCCCTGTCACCTCAACACTGACCTTCCCCCCTGTAACCCCAACACTGACCCTCCCCCCTGTAACCTCAACACTGACCTTCCCCCCTGTAACCTCAACACTGACCCTCCCCCCTGTCACCTCAACACTGACCCTCCCCCCTGTAACCTCAACACTGACCTTCCCCCCTGTCACCTCAACACTGACCCTCCCCCCTGTCACCTCAACACTGACCCTCCCCCCTGTCACCTCAACACTGACCCTCCCCCCTGTAACCTCAACACTGACCTTCCCCCCTGTCACCTCAACACTGACCCTCGCCCCTGTCACCTCAACACTGACCTTCCCCCCTGTAACCTCAACACTGACCTTCCCCCCTGTAACCCCAACACTGACCTTCCCCCCTGTAACCTCAACACTGACCTTCCCCCCTGTAACCTCAACACTGACCCTCCCCCCTGTCACCTCAACACTGACCTCCCCCCTGTAACCTCAACACTGACCTTCCCCCTGTAACCCCAACATTAACCCACCCCACTGTCACCTCAACACTGACCTTCCCCCCTGTAACCCCAACACTGACCTCCCCCCTGTAACCTCAACACTAACCCTCCCCCCTGTAACCTCAACACTGACCCTCCCCCCTGTAACCCCAACATTAACCCACCCCCTGTAACCCCAACACTAACCCTCCCCCCGTAACCTCAACATTAACCCTCCCCCCTGTAACCTCAACACTGACCCTCCCCCCTGTCACCTCAACACTGACCTTCCCCCCTGTAACCCCAACACTGACCTCCCCCCTGTAACCTCAACACTGACCTTCCCCCTGTAACCTCAACACTGACCCTCCCCCCTGTAACCTCAACACTGACCCTCCCCCCTGTCACCTCAACACTGACCTTCCCCCCTGTATCCCCAACACTGACCTCCCCCCTGTAACCTCAACACTAACCCCCCCCCTGTAACCTCAACACTGACCTTCCCCCTGTCACCTCAACACTGACCTTCCCCCCTGTAACCCCAACACTGACCTCCCCCCTGTAACCTCAACACTAACCCTCCCCCCTGTAACCTCAACACTGACCTTCCCCCCTGTAACCCCAACATTAACCCACCCCCCTGTAACCCCAACACTAACCCTCCCCCCGTAACCTCAACATTAACCCTCCCCCCTGTAACCTCAACACTGACCCTCCCCCTGTAACCTCAACACTGACCCTCCCCCCTGTAACCCCAACACTGACCCTCCCCCCTGTAACCCCAACACTGACCTTCCCCCTGTAACCTCAACACTGACCTCCCCCTGTAACCCCAACACTGACCCTCCCCCCTGTAACCCCAACACTGACCTTCCCCCCGTAACCCCAACACTGACCCTCCCCCCTGTAACCCCAACACTGACCCTCCCCCCTGTAACCTCAACACTGACCTTCCCCCCTGTAACCCCAACACTGACCTTCCCCCCTGTAACCCCAACACTGACCTTCCCCCTGTAACCTCAACACTGACCCTCCCCCCTGTAACCTCAACACTGACCTTCCCCCCTGTAACCTCAACACTGACCCTCGCCCCTGTCACCTCAACACTGACCTTCCCCCTGTAACCTCAACACTGACCTTCCCCCCTGTAACCCCAACACTGACCTTCCCCCCTGTAACCTCAACACTGACCTTCCCCCCTGTAACCTCAACACTGACCCTCCCCCCTGTCACCTCAACACTGACCTTCCCCCCTGTAACCCCAACACTGACCTCCCCCCTGTAACCTCAACACTGACCTTCCCCCCTGTAACCCCAACACTGACCTCCCCCCTGTAACCTCAACACTGACCCTCCCCCCTGTAACCCCAACACTGACCCTCCCCCCTGTAACCTCAACGCTGACCTTCCCCCCTGTAACCCCAACACTGACCTTCCCCCCTGTAACCTCAACACTGACCTTCCCCCCTGTAACCTCAACACTGACCCTCCCCCCTGTCACCTCAACACTGACCTTCCCCCCTGTAACCCCAACACTGACCTTCCCCCCTGTAACCCGAACACTGACCTTCCCCCTGTAACCTCAACACTGACCTTCCCCCCTGTAACCCCAACACTGACCCTCCCCCCTGTAACCCCAACACTGACCTTCCCCCTGTAACCCCAACACTAACCCTCCCCCCGTAACCTCAACACTAACCCTCCCCCCGTAACCTCAACATTACCCCACCCCCCTGTAACTCCAACACTAACCCTCCCCCACTGTAACCTCAACACTGACCTTCCCCCCTGTAACCCCAACACTGACCCTCCCCCCTGTAACCCCAACAGTGACCTTCCACCTGTAACCTCAACACTGACCTTCCCCCCTGTAACCTCAACACTGACCCTCCCCCCTGTAACCTCAACACTGACCCTCCCCCCTGTAACCTCAACACTGACCTTCCCCCCTGTAACCTCAACACTAACCCTCCCCCTGTAACCTCAACACTGACCCTCCCCCCTGTAACCCCAACACTAACCCTCCCCCTGTAACCTCAACATTAACCCACCTCCCTATAACCCCAACACTAACCCTCCCCCACTGTAACCTCAACACTGACCTTCCCCCTGTAACCCCAACACTGACCTTCCCCCCTGTAACCCCAACACTGACCCTCCCCCCTGTAACCTCAACACTGACCCTCCCCCCTGTAACCTCAACACTGACCCTCCCCCTGTAACCCCAACACTGACCCTCCCCCCTGTAACCCCAACACTAACCCTCCCCCCTGTCACCTCAACACTGACCCTCCCCCTTGTAACCCCAACACTAACCCTCCCCCCTGTAACCCCAATACTGACCTTCCCCCCTGTAACCTCAACACTGACCTTCCCTGTAACCTCAACACTGACCTTCTCCCCTGTAACCCCAACACTAACCCTCCCCCCTGTAACCCCAACACTGACCCTCCCCCCTGTAACCTCAACACTGACCCTCCCCCCTGTAACCCCAACACTGACCCTCCCTGTAACCCCAACACTGACCATTCCTGTAACCCCAACACTGACCTTCCCTGTAACCCCAACACTAACCCTCCCCCCTGTAACCCCAACACTGACCTTCTCCCCTGTAACCCCAACACTAACCCTCCCCCCTGTAACCCCAACACTGACCCTCCCCCCTGTAACCTCAACACTGACCCTCCCTGTAACCTCAACACTGACCCTCCCTGTAACCCCAACACTGACCCTTCCTGTAACCCCAACACTGACCTTCCCTGTAACCCCAACACTGACCTTCCCTGTAACCCCAACACTGACCTTCCCTGTAACCCCAACACTGACCTTCTCCCTGTAACCCCAACACTGACCTTCTCCCCTGTAACCCCAACACTAACCCTCCCCCCTGTAACCCCAACACTGACCCTCCCTGTAACCCCAACACTGACCCTCCCTGTAACCCCAACACTGACCTTCCCTGTAACTTCAACACTAACCCTCCCCCTGTAACCCCAACACTAACCTTCCCTGTAACCTCAACACTAACCCTCCCCCTGTAACCCTAACACTGACCTTCCCCCCTGTAACCTCAACACTGACCTTCCCCCCTGTAACCTCAACACTGACCTTCTCCCCTGTAACCCCAACACTAACCCTCCCCCCTGTAACCCCAACACTGACCCTCCCCCTGTAACCTCAACACTGACCCTCCCCCCTGTAACCCCAACACTGACCCTCCCTGTAACCCCAACACTGACCATTCCTGTAACCCCAACACTGACCATTCCTGTAACCCCAACACTGACCCTTCTCCCCTGTAACCCCAACACTAACCCTCCCCCCTGTAACCCCAACACTAACCCTCCCCCCTGTAACCCCAACACTGACCCTCCCCCCTGTAACCTCAATACTGACCCTCCCTGTAACCCCAACACTGACCCTTCCTGTAACCCCAACACTGACCTTCCCTGTAACCCCAAAACTGACCTTCCCTGTAACCCCAACACTGACCTTCTCCCCTGTGACCCCAACACTGACCTTCTCCCCTGTAACCCCAACACTGACCTTCTCCCCTGTAACCCCAACACTAACCCTCCCCCCTGTAACCCCAACACTGACCCTCCCTGTAACCCCAACACTGACCCTCCCTGTAACCCCAACACTGACCCTCCCTGTAACCCCAACACTGACCCTCCCTGTAACCTCAACACTGACCCTCCCCCCTGTAACCCCAACACTGACCCTCCCTGTAACCCCAACACTGACCCTCCCTGTAACCCCAACACTGACCATTCCTGTAACCCCAACACTGACCATTCCTGTAACCCCAACACTGACCTTCCCTGTAACCCCAACACTGACCTTCTCCCCTGTAACCCCAACACTAACCCTCCCCCCTGTAACCCCAACACTGACCCTCCCTGTAACCCCAACACTGACCCTCCCTGTAACCCCAACACTGACCTTCCCTGTAACCCCAACACTAACCCTTCCTGTAACCCCAACACTGACCTTCCCTGTAACCCTAAATCTGACCCTCCCCATAAACCCAACACTAAACTTCCCCGTAATCCCAACACTGATCCTCCCAACACCGGCCCTCCCCGTATTCCCAACACCGACCCTTCCAGTAAACTCTACACTAACCCTTCCATTTGTAGGCTCCGCCCAGTGATGGGTGTGAGCCATTTACCCATTAAATAAATTAAATTCAACACGGGCCTTCCCTGTAAGCCCAACACAATCACCTTTCCATCTCCCGACAACCGTGTCCTACAAGGTCCTGTCCTGCTGTACACAATGAGTGGATATCTCTGGATTTGGGGGAGATTTTACCGGCATTGCATGCAGGGCCACCTCCCTCTCACCATAAGGGCGAGTGGGCGGAGTTGGGAACCCCCTGGCCTGCACACATCTCTTCCTCTAGAAGGTCCAAAAAGCCCCCCCACAGCCCCCCTCGGTGCCCCCGTCACATTCTATACTTTGTCATTTACGGTTTTGCCGGCGGCAGGAGTGACCACGGGAGCTTGCAATCTACGAGACGGTTGTGCATCCTATCCCGTATCGATCGCTCCGGAACAGCTGCCTCTCTTCCTGTCCTCCAACCCCCCTACCGAGCAGCCGTCATCCACCTTATGCGGACTCTTCCCGATCCAATTAGCATCTGATTCCCTCCGGATAATCGCATTTGTATTGGATTTGCAATATTTGGGGGATAGAAATGGCCGCAGCTAATATGACAGAGAAATGTTCTGTCACTGAGGACAATTAACGTCCAGATGTAAAGATATAATCTCCTAATGAGGGCGATAATGAAATCCTCGCCCCGCGGCGGCCGACCGCCTGCCACTCACCGGAAGGAGAGGCCCACAGATGCCGGCAAAGGATGACCCATCACTGTGGGGGGCACCTAGAACATGAGAAGTGTGGGGGCTGGGCAACCAATGATTGCCCTATGACCCCCCCTTATACCAATTTTTAGGGGTGACTTTGGAGCTTGGAGGACCAATGAGGTCTGTCCCCCCCCCCCCCGATCCTCATAACATAAAGAGGACCTGTCACTGTGGGGAACCTAGAACATGAGAAGTGTGGGGGCTCCTCCCTATACCAATTTTTAGGGGTGACTTTGGAGCTGGGAGGACCAATGAGGTCTGTCCCCCCCCCCCCTTATCTTCATAACATAAAGAGGACTTGCCACTGTGGGGGCACCTAGAACATGAGAAGTGTGGGGGCTGGGCGACCAATGATTGCCCTATGACCCCCCTATACCCATTTTTAGGGGTGATTTTGGAGCTGGGAGGACCAGTGAGGTCTGTCCCCCCCCCCCCCCCCCCGATCCTCATAACATAAAGAGGACCAGTCACCGTGGGGGCACCTAGAACATGATGACCCCCCATACCAATTTTTAGGGGTGACTTTGGAGCTGGAAGGACCAATGAGGTCTGCCCCCCCGATCCTCATAACATAAAGAGGACCAGTCACCGTGGGGGCACCTAGAACATGATGACCCCCCATACCAATTTTTAGGGGTGACTTTGGAGCTTGGAGGACCCCTTTCACCGTGGGGGCACCTACAACATGAGATGACCCCCCCATACCAATTTTTAGGGGTGACTTTGGAGCTTGGAGGACCAATGAGGTCTGTCCCCCCCCCCCCCAATCCTCAGAACATAAAGAGGACCAGTCACCGCGGGGGCACCTAGAACATGAGATGATCCCCCCATTCCAATTTTTAGGGGTGACTTTGGAGCTTGGAGGACCAATGAGGTCTGTCCCCCCCCCTTATCTTCATAACATAAAGACGACCTGTCACTGTGGGGGCATCTAGAATATGAGAAGTGTGGGGGCTGGGTGACCAATGATTGCCCTATGACCCCCCATACCAATTTTTAGGCGTTACTTTGGAGCTGGGAGGACCAATGAGGTCTGCCCCCCCCCCAATCCTTATAACATAAACCTGTCTTCAGATATATCAATTTTACGTCAGAGCGATATAAATGTATAATAATAGTGTGTGACTGTGGGGGAGGGGGGACATTAGAGTGTAAGCTCCTCTGGTGCAGAGACTGATGTGACTGGCTCGGTGTTCTCTGTACAGCACTGCGGTATATGTTGGTGCTATAATAATAATATAGAGAATAAAGTATTAGTAGCCAAGGTTGGGAAATGTGGGGAGGTGAAGAGCACCTGTGGTGTCACCCATAATTGACGTTCCCATTCTGGGTGGCTCATCCTTTATGGTCATTAGAGGGGAGAAAACTGGGGGGGGGGGGGGAGGATGGTGGGGGTAGTAGTGGAATGATTCCCCCCCCCCTCCTCCATTGTCCCCGGTATGGCGGTGCTGGTGACCTGCTCTCAGGGTTCAGCGTGTCATGGACATTTGGGGGGGTCTCTCTCCCTCCAGCTGCCGGTGTCGGTCTGGAAGTCTCTGAGCTGAGCAGGTTGCTAAACAAGTTAATTAGATCAAGAAGATGTTCCATGTCTGCAGAACGAGAGCCCCAACTGTCAGCCTGCCGGACCTGTGAAGAATGGAGATACCTAATTCAATTAGGATTTCTTTCCCTCTGTAAACTAATTACACTACAATCTGCCATGAGGACCCTTTCCAGCATCTGAGCTGGAGGACAGGGAGGGGCCCCCGGGGGGCCAAGGACTCTTTTGAGCATCTGGAAGTTCTCTAATGTGATGCTGAGATAATGAACTATGTACTATGATTCCCCGGCACTGCCGTCATCCCAACATACACCAGCCTTTCCTATTAGAGTGTAAGCTCTGATGACCAGACCCCCACCTGTCTCCTTCCTGTTATCTTCCATATGGATCTAGCAACTATAACAAAATCATAGGAAGAAAATTAGTAACAATGTTTATGGAGCTGTGGTCTGCAGTCTTCCTTCCTTCCTTCCTTCCTTCCTTCCTTCCTTCCTTCCTTCCTTTCCTGACTGTCTTCCTCCCTTCTCTGCCCTTCCTTCTTCTGTTACCTTCTTTCCTTTTTGTCTTGCCTTCCATCATCCCTTCCCTTTTCTTTCTTTCCTTTGCAAGGTTGAAATAAAACGCACATGAACTTTCTATGACAGTATTTATCAGTCTCTTCAACTATACAGTATTTGTCATTTTCTTCCTTCCCTTCCTTCCTTCCCTTCCTTTCCTCCTGCCTTCCTTCTCTTTTTCTTCCTGCTTCACTTTCTTCCTTTCTCACACTTTTCTCTTCTTTTCTTTCCTACCCTTCCCTTCTTTCTTTTTCCTTTCCTCCCTCTTTCCTTTCCTTTCCTTCCCCATTCCTTTCCTTCCCTTTCCTTTTCTTTTCTTTTTTCTTCCCTCCCTTTCTCCTTTGCTTCCTTCTCTTTTCCTTCCTGCCTTTCCTTCTTCCCTCCCTTCCCACCCTTTCTTAGTCTTCCCTCCCTTCCCACCCTTTCTTAGTCTTCCCTTTCCTTCCCCTTTCCTATCCTTTCCCATCCTTCTCTTTTGCTTTCTTTCTGTAGCCAAATACAAGGTTGAAATAAAGACACATGAACTATCTGTTCTGAGAATGTACTTATCATTCTCTTCAGCTATATTTGTCCTTCTATTCTGTCCTTCCTTCCCTTTCGCTCCTTTCATTCTTCCTTTCCTTTATTTCCTTCCTTCCCCTTTCTTCCATTCTTGATTCCCTTTCATCCTTCCTTTCCTTTTTTTCCTCCCTTCCTTTCTTCCCTTCCATCTTCCCTTTCCTTGCCTCCTTCCTTTTTTCCCCTTCCTTCCCTTATTTCCCTCTTCTGTGCTTTTTCTCCTTCCATCCTTCCCTTCCCTTCCACTCTTCCCTCCCTCCCATCCTTCCATTTTTTCCTTCCTCTTCTATCCTTCATCCCTACCTTCCCTTTGTTCCTTCCTTCCTCCCTGCCTTCATTCCTTCCCTTTTTTTTTTTCTTTCTTTCCTTCCCTTCCCTCCCTCCCTCACTTTCTTCATTCTCTTTTCCTTTCTGCCCTTCCTTCTTCCTTTCCCGTCCTTCCTTCTCTTTTTCCTTCCTCTCTCTTATCCTTCCTTCCTTTTTTCTTTCCTTCCTTCTTTTCCTCCCTTCTTTCTTCCTTCCCTCCCTTCTTCCCTTTTCCCTTCTCTCCCTGCCTTCTTCCCTTCCCTTCCTCCCTTCTTCCCTTCCCTTCATCCCTTCCCTCCCTTTTTCCCTTCCCTTCCTGCCTTCTTCCCTTCCCTCCCTTCTTCCCTTTTTCCCTTCTCTCCCTCCTTTCTTACCTTCTTCCCTTCCTTTCCCTCCCTCCCTTCTTCCCTCCCTCCCTTCTTCCCTTCCTTCCCTGTCTTCCCTTGTCCCCTTCCTCCCTTTCTCCTTCCCTTCCCTCCCTCCCTTCTTCCCTTCCTCCCTCACTCCCTTCTTCCTTCCTTCTTCCCTCCCTCCCTTCCTCCCTTGTTCCCTTCCTCCCTCCCTTATTCTCTTCCTTCCTTCCTTACCTTTTTCTTTGTATAGCCAAGGTGCAATAAACACGTTAACTTTCTTTGCTACCAAATAATTTGTTTTCCAATAAAAATATTGAGTGCAGGGGCTGCCAATGGATCAGCAATTTTATATGTGTGCGTCAAGGGAATCTCAACTGCAAGTCCTGATAGGCTGTATAAATTAAGATCACATCACTGCCAGCCTGCTTGTTAGCAGCCTGTGTATAACTGACTAACTTATTATCTGTCTTTTTAATACTTAATATCTGGCTGTCTATGACCTCACACTACTTTCTCTGACCTCATACTGGCACCAACCAGTGAAGGTAAGACCCCAGAATTGCACAGTTGTTCTGCATCAATGACTTACAATGCATTGAAACCAGAGGATGGACATGATAATTCATTGGCACAGTGGCAGTTTACATATTTTCTAATCATATTTAATGATTGTCTTGTTTTTTTGTTTTTGGTAGTTTCATCTTTAATAAATGTGAGTATTCCCCGTCCTTTGACTCTTTCAGCTGTGTGTGTAATCTGATCTCTCTGTTGTTTGGTGCTCTTCACCGGAGGAAAGGAATATTTATATTTCATAAATAAAAAAATATAATAATAAATTGTACTGAGTAGTAAAACATAACAAAACTATATATATAAAAGAAATAAATATATTCACTTGCTGAAGACGCCATTTAGGACGAAACGTACATCGGAGCGCAGGATTCGTCACGTCCGGGTCCTGATTTGTCACCCCCACGCCAGGCTTTACCCCTACAAGCGGGACGCGGAATGCCCGCTACCAGCCCGATCCACAGGCAGGCAGTTTTACATGTGAGCGCAACCTACTACTTTGCCATTGCTTTTACATTTTATTAAATACACTACACTATGAGACGTCCTCTCTCGTCTCCCGCCGAGTCCATTTTTATTGCCCTAGTTTCACCCGGAGGGTCCATTGGAGCGGAGCGGTGTTGGCAGGGGGAATCAATTTGTTATTCCAAATGCGCAATTTGACCTACCTACCCTTAAAAAGTGGTCAAACACCCCGTGGTGAGCTGCCACCTTTCCATTGAGCACCTGAGGTGGAAGAACTAGAAGCTACATTTCATTTTTTTGGTGTTGGGAACACAATCCATTGGACTTTTTAGCTTGCTACCATGTTTCCCACGAAAATAAAACCTAGCGTGATTGTCAGTGATGACTGCAATATAAGCCCTACCCTGAAAATAAGACCTAGTTAAAGTCCTTGTAGGTCTTATTTTCAGGGTATTTAAAGTCCTTGTAGGTCTTATTTTCAGGGTAGGACTTATTTGGGGGGTAGGGCTTATATTGCAGTCATCACCGACATTCACGCTAGGCCTTATTTTTGGAGAAACATAGTAGCAAGCTAAAAAGTCCATTGATTGTGTTCCCAACACCAAAAAAATGCTTTTAAATGAAGCTTCTAGTTCTTCCAACTCAGGTGCTCAATGGAAAGGTGGGCCCTACCCCCAAATAAGCCCTAGCTAAAGTCCTTGTAGGTCTTATTTTCAGGGTAGGGCTTATATTGCAGCCATCACCGACAATCACGCTAGGCCTTATTTTCGGGGGAACAGGGTATATGTTTATTCAACAATATATGTGTTTTTTATGAAGTGATATATATTCATGATTTTGGTTCATGATCTGCACGGCATATTCACTTGTATATGTTTAGCGCCACCTTTTATATATTTTTTCCAACTTTTGTACAAATCCTAATTGATGTTTCCTCAAGAAGAAGCACATTGAGGTCATGGAGTGGCCTTGCCAGTCTCCAGACCTTAATCCTATAGAAAATTAATGGAGGGAGCTGCAACATCGAGTTGCCAAGAGACAGCCAACAAAACCTTAAGGATTTAGAGAAGATCTGTAAAGAAGAGTGGACCAAAATCCCTCCTGAGATGTGTGGAAACCTGGTCACCACCTACAAGGAACGTCTGACCTCTGTGCAAACCTGGTCACCACCTACAAGGAACGTCTGACCTCTGTGCAAACCTGGTCACCAACTACAAGGAACGTCTGACCTCTGTGCAAACCTGGTCACCACCTACAAGGAACGTCTGACCTCTGTGCAAACCTGGTCACCACCTACAAGGATTGTCTGACCTCTGTGCAAACCTGGTCACCACCTACAAGGAACGTCTGACCTCTGTGCAAACCTGGTCACCACCTACAAGAAACGTCTGACCTCTGTGAAAACCTGGTCACCACCTACAAGAAACGTCTGACCTCTGTGCAAACCTGGTCATCAACTACAAGGAACGTCTGACCTCTGTGCAAACCTGGTCACCACCTACAAGGATTGTCTGACCTCTGTGCAAACCTGGTCACCACCTACAAGGAACGTCTGACCTCTGTGCAAACCTGGTCACCACCTACAAGAAACGTCTGACCTCTGTGCAAACCTGGTCACCACCTACAAGAAACGTCTGACCTCTGTGCAAACCTGATCACCACCTACAAGGAACGTCTGACCTCTGTGCAAACCTGGTCACCACCTACAAGGAACGTCTGACCTCTGTGCAAACCTGGTCACCACCTACAAGAAACGTCTGACCTCTGTGCAAACCTGGTCACCACCTACAAGGAACGTCTGACCTCTGTGCAAACCTGGTCACCACCTACAAGGAACGTCTGACCTCTGTGCAAACCTGGTCACCACCTACAAGGAACGTCTTACCTCTGTGAAAACCTGGTCACCACCTACAAGGAACGTCTGACCTCTGTGCAAACCTGGTCACCACCTACAAGAAACGTCTGACCTCTGTGCAAACCTGGTCATCAACTACAAGGAACGTCTGACCTCTGTGCAAACCTGGTCACCACCTACAAGGATTGTCTGACCTCTGTGCAAACCTGGTCACCACCTACAAGGAACGTCTGACCTCTGTGCAAACCTGGTCACCAACTACAAGGAACGTCTGACCTCTGTGCAAACCTGGTCACCAACTACAAGGAACGTCTGACCTCTGTGCAAACCTGGTCACCACCTACAAGGAACGTCTGACCTCTGTGCAAACCTGGTCACCACCTACAAGGAACGTCTGACCTCTGTGCAAACCTGGTCACCACCTACAAGGATTGTCTGACCTCTGTGCAAACCTGGTCACCACCTACAAGGAACGTCTGACCTCTGTGCAAACCTGGTCACCACCTACAAGAAACGTCTGACCTCTGTGAAAACCTGGTCACCACCTACAAGAAACGTCTGACCTCTGTGCAAACCTGGTCACCACCTACAAGAAACGTCTGACCTCTGTGCTCGCCAACAAGGGTTTCTCCACCAACTACTGATGCCGCGTACACACGACCGGACTTTTCAACGGACTAGGTTCCGACGGTCTTCCCGACAGACTTTCGGCGGAGGTCCGACAGACTTTCTGAACGAAACGGACTTGGCCAAACATGACCGGACTAAGTCTGTTCAAAAGTCCGTTAGTTTTGCACGCGATGACGTAAACGGGACTAAACAAGGAAGTTCAATAAGCCAGTAGCCAATAGCTGCCCTTTGCGTCGTATTTGGTCCGTCGGACCGGCACACAGACTAAAGTTTTTTCCTGGTTTTTAGCCCGTCGGACTCGAGTCCGTCGGATAGATTTGAAACATGTTTTATTTCTAGGTCCGTCAGACTTTTGAGGAAAAAAAATATGGGAAAATCCGATCGTGTGTGGTCTCCATCGGACTTTTTTCCGTCGGAATTTCCGACACACAAAGTTTGAAAGCAGGATCTAAAATTTTCCGACGACAAAATCCGATCGTTTTAAATTCCGATCGTGTGTAGACAAATCCGACGGACAAAGCACCCCGCGTGCTCAGAATAAATTACAAGACGAAAGCTATTGGCTACTGCCCTCTTTATAGTCTTTAAATCCGTCAGGGAAAAAAAAATCGGACGGATTTTGTCGTCGGAATGTCCGACCGCGTGTACGGGGGTAACTAATTCTAACTTTAACCCTTTTAATCCTAATGCCTTGTACACACAGTCGGACATTCCGACCACAAAATCCGTCTGATTTTTTCAGACGGATTTTGTCCGAAACTGGTGTTGCATACACACAAAACACAAAAACTGTGAGCACTAATCTGCATGCTTACCCCCTAAGCATAACCCCCCCCCCCCCAGTACAAATCCACTCCCTGCTGAAATCCCCCTCCCAGCAAAAATATTTGCCCCTCAAATCCCCCCCTGGCTCAAATGCCCCCCTCCAACAAAAAATGCACCCCTCCTATCCTAAATTTCCCCCTCCTGATACACATCTTCTCTCCCCACTTCGAATCCCTCCCTCCCCTCCACAAATTCCCCTCAAATCCCCCCTTCCTAGCACAAATCTTCTCCCATCCCCCCTCCCAACACAAATCTCTCTAAATGACCATTCTTATCACTACCTCTCCCCCCCCCCCATTTCCCCTCTTAGAATAATACTTACCCCCTGCCTCCCCCCAAATCCCCCCTTCCAACACAAATCCCCTACCCCAATCTCCTTTGAGGTGCCCCCCCACCCCACATGATACCACAGTGTTCAGGGCATCCGTCCCTCCTGCCCACCCCTTGACCCGGCTCTGAGACGTACGATGGGACTAGAAAAAGGAAGTTCAATAGCTAGTAGCCAATCGCTTCCGTCTCGTAGTTGAATCTGAGCATGCGTGATTTTTTGGAGTGTCGGAATTGCAGACACACGATCGGAATTTCCGATACAAAGTTTTTATGTTGGGGAAATTGAGAACATGCTATCAATTTTTTGGCTGGCGGAAATTCTGAGCAGCTAAATTTCCGATGGAGCGTACACAGGGTCGCGTTTTCCAATGAAAAGCTCTCATCGGTCTTTTTCTGGCCGGAATTCCGATCGTGTGTACGCGGCATTAGGGTAAAAAGGGGAGAGCTAGGATTTACTATGTAGTATTGGTGTTAGGGTAATAAGGTTAGAGTAAGGATGAGTTAATTAGTATCAATGTTAGGGTAATAGGGTTAGCATTAGGGTGAGCTACTTAGTATTAGTGTTATGCCGCGTACACACGATCGGAAATTTTGGTCAGAAAAAGCTCTGATGGTTTTTCCGACGGGATTTCGCTCAAGCTTTCATGCGCGCACGCGGTCCCACCAAATTCCAACCGCCAAGGACGCGGTGACGTACAACACGCACGACGGGACTAAAGAAAGGAAGTTCAATATACAGTCGCCAATCGCTTCCGTCTCGTAGTTGAATCTGAGCATGCGCGAGTTTTTACGCGTGGGAATTGCTCACACACGATCGGCTTTTCGGATAGGAACTTTACCTTAGCGAAGAATAGAGAACCCGCTCTCAATCTTTTGCTGGCCGAAATTCAGCCAGCAAAAGTCCGACGGAGCCTACACACGATCGCATTTTCCGACCAAAAGCTCTCTTCGGTCTTTTGCTGGGCGAATTTCCGATCGCGTGTACGCGGCATTAGGGTAATAGGGGTAGAGCTAAGATTAAAGGGGTTGTAAAGCTTTGTTTTTTTACTTTCTAATTAGGTTCCTTTAACCACTTCCCGACCAGCGCACGACGATGTACGTCGACAGAATGGCACGGGCAGGCATATTAGCGCACATGTACGTCCAATATTCTATGCCGCCCTGCCATCGGGAGCGCGCCGCCGGCGGCGCGCTCCCGCGCTGGTCGGGACCCCGGTGAGTCCGGTCGCGGGACCCGCGGACTCGATCGCTGCGGGCATCCCCGCGATCGTCTCACGGAGCGGCCGAATGGAGGAAATGCTGTATAAACAACATTTTTCCATTCTGCCTAGCAACTAGTGACGCTGATCTCTGCTCCATGTGATTGGAGCAGAGATCAGTGTACACTAAATGAAAGCCCAACCCCCCCACAGTTAGTAACACACCCCTAGGAACACTTAACCCCTACACTGCCACCCACTGGTTAACCCTTTCACTGCCAGTGTCATTTACACAGGAATCACTGCATTTATATAGCAGTGATTACTGTATAAATGACAATGGTCCCAAAAATGTCCGATGGGTCCCCGACAATGTCGCAGTCACAATAAAAATCGCAGATCGCCGCCATTACTAGTAAAAAAAATAATAATAAAAAATTATTAATAAAAATGCTATAAAACTATCCCTATTTTGTAAACGCTATAACTTTTGTGCAAACCAATCAATAATCGCTTATTGCGATTTTTTTTTACCAAAAATATGTAGAAGAATACGTATCGGCCTAAACTGAGGGAAAAAAATGTTTTTTTATATATTTTTGGGGGATATTTATTATAACAAAAAGTAAAAAATAATGCGTTTTTTTCAAAATTGTCGCTCTATTTTTGTTTATAGCGCAAAAAATAAAAACCGCAGGGGTGATCAAATACCACCAAAAGAAAACTCTATTTGTGGGAAAAAAAGGACGTCAATTTTGTTTGGGAGCCACGTCGCACGACCGCGCAATTGTCAGTTAAAGCGACGCAGTGCCGAATCGCAAAAAGTGGTCTGGTCTTTGACCAGCAAATTGGTCCGGTCTGAAAGTGGTTAAGCTAGTGCATTGTTGGTTCACTTACCTTTTCCTTCGATTTCCTTTCTAAATGTTTTTTTTTTTCTTTGTCTGAATTTCCCACTTCCTGTTTCTCCTCCGTAAGCTTCACACCATCATCCGAGCGGTGTTTCGTCAGCCAGAACAGCTTGCTGAACAGCTTACTGAACAACTTACTGAGGAGGAACAGGAAGTGAGAAATTCAGACAAAGAAAACAAAGAAAAAAAATAATAATTTAGAAGGGAAATCGAAGGAAAAGGTAAGTGAACCAACAATGCACTATCTTAAAGGAACCTATTTAGAAAATAAAAAAACGAACCGTTACAACCCCTTTAACTATGTAGTATTATGCCCAGTACACACGATCGGACTTTCCGACAACAAAACCGCGGAATTTTGTTCGAAGGGTGTTGGCTCCCACTTGTCTTGCATGCACACGGTCACACGAACGTCGGCCAACAATTACGAACGTAGTGACGTACAAAACGTGCGGCGAGCCGATTAAAAAGGAGGCTCAATAGTCATGTGATGTCTCCATTACGAACGCTAGTTTTACAAGACCGAGCGCTTCCGGCTCGTACTTGATTCCAAGCATGCGTGGACTTTTGCGCGACGGACTTGCGTACACAAGATCGGAAAGTCCGACAACAAAAATTATTATTATTTTTTTTTTATTATTCTTTATTTTTCCTTTTCTTTTCATCACTACAAAACAATAATGTTTGTTTTGTAACAAAATTTTGTCGGTGGAAAATTTGAGAATCTGCTAGCCAACATTTATTGGCGGAAATTTCCAACAACATTAGTCCGATGGAGCGTACACACGGTCGGACTTTCCGCCAACAAGCTCACATCCAACACTTTTTGTCGGAAAATCCGATCCTGTGTATAAGAGTAATGCCCTGTACACACGGGTCGGACATCCCGACGACAAAATCCGCCTGATTTTTTCCAACAGATTTTGGCCCAAACCTGTCTTGCGTACACGCGGTCGCACAAAGTTGTCGGGAAAATCCGATCGTTCAGAACGCGGTGACGTACAACACGTATGACGGGACCATAAAGAGGTCCCTATAAAGGACTATAAAGACTATAAAGAGCCAATAGCTCTCGTCTCGTAATTTATTCCGAGCATTGCGTGGCACTTTGTGCGTCGGAAATTGTCTACACACGATCGGAATTTAAACGATCGTATTTTGACGTAAAAATTTAAGATCCGGATCTCAAACTTTGTGCGTCGCAAATTTCTGACGGAAAAAAAAATCAGATGGAGCCCACGCGCGATTGGAATTTTCCGTCGAGACGAACGGACTTAGTCCATTCGTGTGTGGCCAAGTCCGTTTGCTCGGGAAGTCCGTCGGGGGGGGAGACCGCCGGACCTAGTCTGCCGGAATGTCCGGTCGCGTGTACGCGGCATTAGATTTAGAGAGAGCGACTGCACTTCCAAGTGCACTTTCAGTGCAAAGCAGATTTGCCTTTCGTAAATAACCCCCAAAGTACTACATGTGATGGTGAAAGTTCATGATTGGAGGAACTGAAATCCAATGAATGAAAGGAGCAGGGACAGGGGCAGTCAGGCTGGGAAAGAAAGAGCTAGATGATGCTGGAAGTCCTCCTGCAAGGAAATGAAGCCGGCTCTTATCTGGCTTACAGCTTTCAATGCAAAAAAAAAGCCACAGTGTCCATTGAAATCAGAGTAGAAACTAACCATACTGTGAGACCTAATAGGAATGGTGGGCAATTTAAAGCTGAGCGGCATGGCATCGTGTGAGCGGACACAAGTGGAGGGCGCTTTGTTGTGAAGATTCGGCAGGGAAAGGCTGCCGGTGACCGGGGCGGTTTCTGCCATGATTAGACTTGTAAATGCAGATTAGTGAAAGTGTTCCTCCTTTGAGGAGGTTAATGCCATCAAATCCCCTGTGATGTCCCTGAATGGCCCTCCGGAGGGGGTCTCTACATTCACAGTGACACTGCAGGGGGCTAATGAGCCTTCCATCCATTCATAGCAGGCTGGGTCAATGAGACCCCCGAGATGCCAATGTGATGGAGATACTGGAGGAACTCTGCAAGAAACCGAGGAGGGAATTAAATAAAAATCCATAAAAGTCATAAAGGTGGAGCATGGTGAGATAGTAGGAACCCATAATAATGGGCACAGCAGGTGTACAGACCTGGGAACTCAGCACAGGGATGGTGGGAACCCCTCATAATGGGCACAGCGGGGGTACAGACCCGGGAACTCAGCACAGGGATGGTGGGAACCCCTCATAATGGGCACAGCAGGTGTACAGACCCGGGAACTCAGCACAGGGATGGTGGGAACCCCTCATAATGGGCACAGCAGGTGTACAGACCTGGGAACTCAGCACAGGGATGGTGGGAACCCCTCATAATGGGCACAGCGGGTGTACAGACCTGGAAACTCAGCACAGGGATGGTGGGAACCCCTCATAATGGGCACAGCAGGTGTACAGACCCGGGTACTCAGCACAGGGATGGTGGGAACCTCTCATAATGGGCACAGCGGGTGTACAGACCCGGGAACTCAGCACAGGGATGGTGGGAGCCCCTCATAATGGGCACAGCGGGTGTACAGACCCGGGAACTCAGCACAGGGATGGTGGGAACCCCTCATAATGGGCACAGCAGGTGTACAGACCTGGGTACTCAGCACAGGGATGGTGGGAACCCCTCATAATGGGCACAGCAGGTGTACAGACCCGGGAACTCAGCACAGGGATGGTGGGAACCCCTCATAATGGGCACAGCAGGTGTACAGACCTGGGAACTCAGCACAGGGATGGTGGGAACCCCTCATAATGGGCACAGCAGGTGTACAGACCCGGGTACTCAGCACAGGGATGGTGGGAACCCCTCATAATGGGCACAGCGGGTGTACAGACCTGGAAACTCAGCACAGGGATGGTGGGAACCCCTCATAATGGGCACAGCAGGTGTACAGACCCGGGTACTCAGCACAGGGATGGTGGGAACCTCTCATAATGGGCACAGCGGGTGTACAGACCCGGGTAGTCAGCACAGGGATGGTGGGAACCCCTCATAATGGGCACAGCGGGTGTACAGACCCGGGTACTCAGCACAGGGATGGTGGGAACCCCTCATAATGGGCACAGCGGGTGTACAGACCCGGGTACTCAGCACAGGGATGGTGGGAACCCCTCATAATGGGCACAGCGGGTGTACAGACCCGGGTACTCAGCACAGGGATGGTGGGAACCCCTCATAATGGGCACAGCGGGTGTACAGACTCAGGAACTCAGCACAGGGAATGGTGGGAACCCCTCATAATGGGCACAGCAGGTGTACAGACCCGGGAACTCAGCACAGGGATGGTGGGAACCCCTCATAATAGGCACAGAGGGTGTGCAGACCCGGGAACTCAGCACAGGGATGGTGAGAACCCCTCATAATGGGCACAGCGGGTGTACAGACCCGGGTACTCAGCACAGGGATGGTGGGAACCCCTCATAATGGGCACAGCGGGTGTACAGACCCGGGTACTCAGCACAGGGATGGTGGGAACCCCTCATAATGGGCACAGCGGGTGTACAGACCTGGGAACTCAGCACAGGGATGGTGGGAATCCCTCATAATGGGCACAGCGGGTGTACAGACCCGGGAACTCAGCACAGGGATGGTGGGAACCCCTCATAATGGGCACAGCAGGTGTACAGACCTGGGAACTCAGCACAGGGATGGTGGGAACCCCTCATAATGGGCACAGCAGGTGTACAGACCTGGGGCTGGTGGTTCTGCAGCAGGCTAGGGTGGCACTGCAATGCACTGGCATACCTCACAACTTTTTGAGATGGGAACAAGGGACACCTATTGGAAAAAGTATGTAGACATAGGACACACCCCCTTAAAAGGAGAATTAAACAAAAAATGTATTCATTAAACCCACAAGTATTTGTATATAGTATATTGGCTTTCGAAATGTACAAACGCAACAATTTAGAATTTGGATGAAAGGTTTAGCGCCAGTAAACAATATTTGAAAGATAAAAAGTGCATTTTATATACAATTATATAGATTAGACCAAAATGAGGGACAAATGTGGAGGAAAAGGGGGACTTTGTTCCAAATCAGGGACAGCCCCTCGAAATGGGGGACAGGTGGGAGCTATGGCCTGGTCAGCACTTTGGGGAAGTTAGGTGACACTGTGGGAGGCTGGGGGAAAGGGTGGGTGGTTGAAGGGCACTGTCGGGACTGAGGGCTCTCAGTGGTCTTGGGGGCACTGGGGCTCAGGGGCAGTTTTAGGAGATTAGAGGCCCTATGATTGCTGGAAGGAATGGTTTGGAAGGTTTGGGGAAGGAGGGAGGACTCGGCCTGAAGGGTGAGGGGCCATTGGTTTTGAAGGCAGGCTCTGTGAAATGTGTGGCACATCAGTACCTACTTACAGGGCATAGTGACTATGTGTGTCCAAGAGTTCAAGGAAGTCAACATTTGGAGATGTCACAAAGGTGGTTCAGATTAATAGGAAACTAGAAAAATTGTCATACAATGTGGAGATGAAGATATCGTTTTTTTTTATTCTGGCCATAGATATATTTTAAACAAGAAAATTGCCTTTCAACCGATCACATCCATAGGCATATCTATGGTCACAATGTGAAGTCGTATCTTTATTTCGGGATACCGGGTATACACACACTTATTCTGATTCAGTGAAGGAAGGACCATCCTTGTATCCTTAGGCCCTCAAATCTGCAATGGCAGCTCCCATCTATGGGTCTTCACAGACAGACAGCAGATCAACACCGAAGAGTCTACGCTGCTGCTGACCAGGTCATTCTGAAATTGAATTAACTCAACAGAGTCCTCTAGTGGTAGAAAGTGTAATCACATGTTAGCGTGGTGGATTTTGATGATTTAAGCCGCCCTCTTACAGGTGTGCTTCAGTTATGATTAAGCGCATTGTGCGTGAAACGCGTTAACTGCCATGCTCGGTTTGGAGCTGCGATGTTTGAACACTTTGTATACTGAAGATTTCAATAAATTCAGTTTATAATCCTCATCGTTTGGAGTGCGGTCAGCCTGCTCATCCTTCTTTCCAGATTTCCACAGACACTGCCCCACTAAAACTCACTAATGACTTAAAAACTGTTAAAATCAATGGCCATTACTCCATACCCATACTATTAGACCTTTCTGCTGCTTCTGATTTGGTGGACCACTAGCACCTCCTCAAAAGATTCCACTTTCTTGGCTTCCTCTTTCCTGGTTCTCCTACCTATCACAGAGTTCCTTTAGTGTCACCTACAACTCTATCTCCTCTTCTCCTCTCCTGCTTTCTGTAGGTGTCCCTCCTGACTCCATCCCGAGACTCATTCTATTCACGTTTTACACCTCTCCCGTCCACCTGATGACCTCCCATGGCTTCTCTATACCGATGACATCCAAATCTATCCCTCTGTTCCTCACCTCACACTTTTAGCCTCCTCTCGCATTACTATTTGGAATATTAGCATGGAGGTCATGCCAGTTCCCAAAACATCTTTCTAAAATTGAGCTCATAATATTTCCCACCTCTACCTAAAAGCTGAACTTTACTTTTTTCATCATCTCATTCCTCACAGTTATTCTATCCCTCTCCATCTACAAATTCTACCTCTTCCACCTCCATATTCTACCTCCTCTATTTCCATATTCTACCTCCTCCATGTACAGTACATGTTCTACCTCCTCCATCTCCAAATTGTACCTCCTCCGTCTCATATTCTACCTTCTCCATCTCCATATTCTACCTCCTCCATCTCCATATTCTACCCTCCTCCATCTCCATATCCTACCCTCCTCCATCTCCATATCCTACCTTCTCCATCTCCATATCTTACCTTCTCCATCTCCATATTCTACCTCCTCCATCTCCATATCCTACCTTCTCCATCTCCATATCCGACCTTCTTCATCTCCATAGCCTACCTTCTCCATCTCCATATTCTACCTCCTCCATCTCCATATTCTACCCTCCTCCATCTCCATATCCTACCCTCCTCCATCTCCATATCCTACCTTCTCCATCTCCATATTCTACCTCCTCCATCTCCATATCCTACCTTCTCCATCTCCATATCCTACCTTCTCCATCTCCATATTCTACCTCCTCCATCTCCATATCCGACCTTCTCCATCTCCATATCCGACCTTCTCCATCTCCATATCCTACCTTCTCCATCTCCATATTCTACCTCCTCCATCTCCATATTCTACCCTCCTCTATCTCCATATCCTACCCTCCTCCATCTCCATATCCTACCTTCTCCATCTCCATATTCTACCTCCTCCATCTCCATATCCGACCTTCTCCATCTCCATATCCGACCTTCTCCATCTCCATATCCTACCTTCTCCATCTCCATATTCTACCTCCTCCATCTCCATATTCTACCCTCCTCTATCTCCATATCCTACCCTCCTCCATCTCCATATCCTACCTTCTCCATCTCCATATTCTACCTCCTCCATCTCCATATTCTACCTTCTCCATCTCCATATTCTTCCTCCTCCATCTCCATATCCTACCTTCTCCATCTCCATATTCTACCTTCTCCATCTCCATATTCAGCCTCCATATTCTACCCTCCTCAATATCCATATTCTACTCTCCTTCATCTTCAAATTCCACCTCCTCCATCTACATATTCTACCTCCTACATCTCCATATTCTACCTCCTCTATTTCCAAATTGTACCTTTTCCATTTCATTATTCTACCTCCTCCATATTCTACCTCCTTAATTTCCAAACTCTACCTCCTCCTTCTCCATAATCTATAGTACCTCCTCCATCTACTCTCCTCCATCTTCAAATTCTACCTCCTCCACCTCCAAATTCTACCTCTTCCATGTCCAAATTCTACCTCCTCCACCTCTATCTCCATATTCTACTCTCCTTCATCTGAAAATTCTATACCCTCCATCTCCATATTCTACCTCCTCCATTTCCAATTTCTACCCTCCTCCATCTCCATATTCTACCCTCCTCCATCTCCATATTCTACCCTCCTCCATCTCCAAATTCTAATTCCTCAATCTCCATATTCTACCTCCCCATCTCCATAATCTACCTCCTCCATCTGCAAATTCTACCTCCATCTCCAAATTCTACCTCCATCTCCATATTCTACCTCCTATTCTACCTTTTCCATCTCCATATTCTACCTCCTCCATCTTCATATTCTTCCTCCTCCATCTTCATATTCTTCCTCCTCCATCTCCAAATTCTACGCTCTACCATCTCCAAATTCTACCCTCCTCCATCTACATTTCTACCTCCTCCATCTCCATAATTTACCTCCTCCATCTCCAAATTCTACCTCCTCTAACTCCATAGTCTACCTCCTTTAGCTCCATATTCTACCTCATTCACTTCAAAATTCTACCTCCTCCATTGACATATTCTGTCTCCTCCATCTCTAAATTCTAACTCCTTCTTTTACATTTCTACCTCCTCCATCTGTATATTCTACCTCCTCCATCTCCAAATTCTACCTCCTCCATCTCCATTTCTACCTCCTCCATCTTCATATTCTTCTTCCTCCATCTCCAAATTCTACCCTCCTCCATCTACATTGCTACCTCCTCCATCTCCATAATCTACCTCCTCCATTTCCATAATCTACCTCCTCCATTTCCAAATTCTACCTCCTCCATCCCCATATTCTAACTTCCTCCATCTCCAAATTTACCTCCTCCATCTCCATAATCTACCTCCTCCTGCTCCATATTCCATCCTCCTCCATGTTCAAATTCTACCTCCTCCATCTCCATAATCTACCTCCTTCATTTCCAAATTCTACCTCCTCCAACACCATATTCTACTTCCTCCATATCCAAATTCTACCCACCTCCCTCTCCAAATTCTACCCACCTCCATCTAAATTTCTACCATCTCCATCTCCAAATTCTACCTCCTCCATCTCCATATTCTACCTCCTTCATTTCCAAATTCTACCTCCTTCATTTCCAAATTCTACCTCCTCCATTTTCAAATTCTACTTCCTCCATCTCCAAATTTGACCTCCTCCATCTCCATATTCTAACCTCCTCAATATCCAAATTCTACCTCCTCCATCTCCAAATTCTACCTCCTTCATCTCCAAATCCTACCTCCTTCATCTCCATAATCTACCTCCTCCAGCTCCATATTCCATCCTCCTCCATGTTCAAATTCTACCTCCTCCATCTCCATGTTGTACCTCCTCTATCTCCATATTCCACCTTTAAGCGTTCCCTGAAAACTCATTTATTCAGGGAAGCCTATCCCACACCCACCTAACTGTCCCCTAGCCACCCCAGCCATCAAATCATTCTCTGCAGCTATTTCCTTTTGTACCACCACCCCCTCCCTTTAGAGTGTAAGCTCTACGAGTCGGGCCCTCCTGTACCTTTTGTATTGTACTGTAATTGTGTTGCCCCCCCCCCCCCCTATACATTGTAAAGCGCTGCGTAAACTGTTGGCACTATATAAATCGATAATAATAATAATAATATTAATATTCCACATTCTCCATCTCCTTATTCCACCTTCTCTATCTCCATATTCTACCCACCTCTATTTTCAAATTCTACCTCCTCCATCTCCATATTATACCTACCTCCATCTAAACTTCTACCTTCTCTATCTCCAAATTCTACCCTCCTCCATCTTCATATTGTACCCAACTCCTCCTCCATAAAAACATAATAGACTAAGAGTTAATGGATAGATAGATAGATAGATAGATAGATAGATAGATAGATAGATAGATAGATAGATAGATAGATAGATAGATAAATAGATCCACAAGTTACATAGTATATAACTACAAATATTTATTATAGATAGAAGAGAGACACAGGTATATGGAGAGCTGTAGATAGGGTGAAGTTTTTCTATACAATACATATATGTACATTTTCTGTGTTTTTTTAATGTTTTTTTTCTGTTATCTGAATGATATTTTTAATCCACATCCTGAAGAATGAAGTGTCACATTCTTTTCCTCCAGTCTTTCTGCCCTTGGGATGAAATATTCCTTGGTGATGAATAGGAGTGTTTGGGCTTTGCACATAGAAGAAGCCGGTGACCCCCCAGGAGGAGTCAGTTCCGTAATGTGGGAAATTAATTTATGGTGGAGCTAGCCGGGGTCTGCCCATTCACGCCTCATCATCATATTCGTCATTTAATAAATTTTCCGGATTTTTTCCCTCCTGAATTCTTCCCATTCACAAGAAGGAGATGAAGAGGATTCCGCACTGATTCAATTGCTGGGTGTTAGATGGGGGGGGGGGG
Organism: Lithobates pipiens; assembly: GCF_037356315.1. Classification (NCBI taxonomy): domain Eukaryota; kingdom Metazoa; phylum Chordata; class Amphibia; order Anura; family Ranidae; genus Lithobates; species Lithobates pipiens. The sequence continues at coordinate 6,052,530 of NW_027507785.1, read as the reverse complement.
GGGCGGACAGAATCAGTGACTTACAAAATGCATTTGCTTCTCAGCTACAGGAAGGAGCCCAGCAAGAAAAGGGTTAATGCAATGGGAGTCTGGGAGGTCAGGCTGGGTGAAAGCCTTCAGCAAGGAAAGGGTTAATGCAATGAGAGTTTGGGAGGTCAGGCTGGGTGAAAACCTGTGGCAAGGCAAGGGTTAGTGTAATGGGAGTTTGGGAGGTCAGGCTGGGTGAAAGCCCGCAACAAGGAAAGAGTTAACGTAATGGGAATTTGGGAGGTTGGGCTGGGTGAAAGCTTTTAGCAAGGAAAGAGTTAATGCATGGGTGTTTGGAAGGTTGGGCTGGGTGAAAGCCTTTAGCAAGAAAAGGGTTAATGTAATGGGATTTTGGAAGGTCGGGCTGGGTGAAAGCCTGTGGTAAGGAAAGGGTTAATGTAATGGGTATTTGGGTGGTCAGGCTGGGTTAAAGCCTGCCGCAAGGAAAGAGTTAATGTAATGGGAATTTGGGAGGTCGGGCTGGGTGAAAGCCTTCAGCAAGGAAAGGGTGAAATATAAATACGAATAGCTGCAGGGGGAATGGAGGGACATGCCTTCCAGCAGGGAAAGGGTTATTTCTCAACTTTTTGACAGATAGGGGGGTAGTCTGACCCTTCCAGCAAGAAAAAGGTTAATCTCAGTTGCTTTTATCCTCTCCCGGCAGGACTGAGAGAAGCAGCAGGGAAAGTTGTGGGTGGAGGGCTGGCATGAAAAGAGTTAAAAGCAATTGTTATAACAAAGAAAAGGGGGGTAATCTCGAATAAAAGTGTTATCCGCAGATGAAGGGGTTAAATTACCTTTTCAGAAGGGGAGTTAAAGGGATTAAGTTTGCAGGGGGGGCGGGCGGGCGGGGGACCATGAGGATCAAGAAGTCAGGAAGGGGTTAAATACAACAGGCAGGCTGAAGCCCCGGTCAGGTAAGAAAAGGTTAAATACAAATATCTCTGTTGCAATTGGATATTATTTGTTGGGCAAGTTGAGGGTAAAAATAAACCCGCCCTCTGAAGGGCATTAGGTTAGGAGTCTCTGCAGTCAGGAAGGGGTTAAAACGCACTGATTAATATTGCACAGGGCAGGTAAGTGCAAACCTTGCTGGGCGGGGAGGAAAATGAGAGAGAAAAGAGTTAACAACAGCACCCCTGGTGGTTGGGCGGGGTCGGAGATTGGGCACCGCCCCCTCCACACTTGTCCCGTATTGTCATGTAAAGCAGAGTACCTCCTTGTCATTGTGCCCATCCAGCAGGCAGTCTATTAGAGGCAGCTCTGTGCATTGCCCAGTTACAGGACATGTACCTTTAGGAAGAGGAGCCCAGCAACCTCCACAGACCTTTCTCCGCAGCTTCTCCTTCCAGGACCCTCTATGTACAAAATGGATTATTCCTACCTGAATTCGTATGATTCCTGCATGGCAGCCATGGAAGCCTCTGCCTATGCAGACTTCAGTTCCTGCAGCCAACCCAACAGCTTCCAGTACAACCCAATCCGGAGCAGCTTCACTGCCAACCCTGGGTGCCCACCTCTCACCACTGCCAACTGCACCCTGGGGGCACTGAGGGACCACCAGCCTTCCCCCTACTCCACAGGTAAGGGCAGTCCTGTCCCGGAACTTTGTCACACTGATAAATATATATATATATATATATATATATATATATATCTTCGATTGTTGCACTGCTAACCTTAAATTGAAAGATAAATTGTAACTTTATGACGCTTGCAAATATAAACTGGTCCTATGACTCAAATAACACAGAGGTGGAAATATATGTTCAGCTGATTGTAAACTTGTAGCAATGCAAACTGCTCGTTACATAGTTACATAGTTAGTCAGGTTGAAAAAAGACACAAGTGCATCCAGTTCAACCGCAAAAATAACTTGAAAGAATAATTGTAACTTAATGACGTTGCCAGATATAAAGTGGTCTTATTACCCTAATAACTCAGAGATGAAAATGTATATTCAGCTAATTATTAACTTGTAAACCTACAAACTGTCATCCAATAACTTGTATAAGAATAATTGTAACTTAATGACATTGTCAGATATAAACTGGTCTTATTACCCTAATAACTCAGGGGTGAAAATAGATATTCAGCTAATTATTACCTTGTAGCAATGCAAACCTCTCGTCCAATAACTTAAAAAAATACTTGTAACGTTATGACGCGGTACAATGTAAACTGGTCTTAATACCCTAATAACTCAGGGGTGAAGATATATATTCAGCTAATTATAAGCTTGCAGCAATGCAAACCTCTCATCCAATAACTTGGATGAATTATTGCAACTTTATGGCATTGCCAAGTCTAAACTGGTCTTATTAATCTAATAACTCAGAGGTGAAAATATACATCCAACTAATTATAACCTTGTAGCAATGCAAACCTCTCGTCCGATAACTTGAAAGAATAATTTGTAACTTTATGATGCTGTCAGATATAAACTGGTCCTAATACCCTAATAACTCAGGGGTGAAAATATATATTCAGCTAATTATAATCTTGTAGCAATGCAAACCGTCATCCAATAACTTGAAAGAATAATTGCAACTTCATGACACTGCCAAGTATAAACTGCCAAGTATAAACTTTTCTTATTAACCGAATAACACAGATGTGAAATTATATATTCGGCTAATGATTACCTTGTAGCAATGCAAACCTCTCATCCAATAACTTGAAAGAATAATTTGTAACTTTATGTTGCTGTCAGATATAAACTGGTCCTAATACCCTAATAACTCAGGGGTGAAAATATATATTCAGCTAATTATAACCTTGTAACAATGCAAACCGTCATCCAAAAACTTGAAAGAATAATTGCAATTTCATGACACTTTCAAGTATAAACTTTTCTTATTACCCGAATAACACAGAGGTGAAATTCTATATTCAGCTAATGATTGTGGCAATACAAACCTCTCATCCAATGACTTGAACGAATAATTGTAACGTGAAGCTGCACAATGTAAACTGGTCTTAATACCCTAATAACGCAGGGGTGGAAAATATACATCCAGCTAATTATAACCTTGTAGCAATGCAAACCTCCCGTCCAATAACTTTGAAGGATAATTGCAACTTTATGGCATTGCCAAGTCTAAACTGTTCTTATTACCCTAATAACTCAGAGGTGCAAATACATAACTCATTTAATTATAACCGCACATTATTTGCGCTAATAACTTGTTAGAACAATTATAACTTTATTGCACTACTAACAACAGTTTGTCCCCCTCCTCACCCGAGTAGCATTAGAGATGAGTAGCATGCAATCCACAACTGCTACTTTATTACCGTTGACTGTCATTCTCACCCGCCGATAACTCATGCAATCAATGATTATAACTTTATTACACAGCGGAGTGCTAACTGTCCCTAACACCATAACAACTCAGGGGTGCGATATGTTTATTCAATTATTATAACTTTATTAGGTGCCAACATCACATTCTGTCTCTTAATACTCCAATAACTCAGAGCAGTATGTTATTCAGTCAGCCATGATGACTGTATTGCACAGCAAAATTATGACTGTCCCTCATCACCGAGGTGTACAATAAAACACCCCCCCCCCCCATTATTTATCTCATCCATTATCCGTTTTCGATCGCCCGTTCCTGTCCTCTCCCACCCAATAATTCAAAAACATTATCCATTCTAACTCTGTATTACATCACAATAGTTCACTATCGAGGCTTATAATATTGCATCACGATATATACGATTAAAACCTCGTCCCACCCACATTCTTTTATTCCAGGATGTGCAATAAATTCAATTATTATGAGATCTTTACATGTTGTGTTATATATCACCTGCCTGTTAAACTATTAGTGGTTGACTAGGAAAGCTCCAAATCACTGACAATTATTTCTATTTCTATATTTTTTTTATATTATCAGTATAAGATCTGTAAGTCACTCTAAAACTACAATGCTCTGAAGTCTATTAAATTATCGTGTTTATTTGTATTTTTTTTAATTGTTGTTTATATTATATTATATATAAATAATAGTATGTTATTATTTTTTATTATAATTTTTTTTATTATCATTTTTTATTATTATTTATATTATTGAATATTAAATAACAGTGCTATTGTTGTTTAACCAGATCACTCTTTAATTTATTAGATGTTAACCTTCTACCAATAACATTTTATTCCCTTCCCACTAATAATTATTAAATTATCGTATTTATTTGTATTTTTTTATTGTTATTTATATTATATTATATATAAATAACAGTATGTTATTATTTTTTATTATCATTTTTTTATTATCTTTTTATTATTATTATTTTTATTATTGAATATTAAATAACAGTGCTATTGTTGTTTAACCAGATCACTCATTCATTTATTCCCTTCCATTCCATTCTTTCCCTTCCCACTAATAATATATCAGTATTTAATAAATATGGAAAGAAATATATTAAAATGGACTCTCTTTCTGAAGCTTCTACCATAACATACACAGATATCACAAAAAACAAAACAAAAAAAGTTATCTGGTTAAACAACAATAGCACTGTTATTTAATATTCAATAATAAAAATAATAATAATAAAAAGATAATAAAAAAAGATAAAAAAAATATTAACATACTGTTATTTATATATATAATATAATATAAATAACAATAAAAAAAATACAAATAAACACGATAATTTAATAATTATTAGTGGGAAGGGAATAAAATGTTATTGGTAGAAGGTTAACATCTAATAAATTAAAGAGTGATCTGATTAAACAACAATAGCACTGTTATTTAATATTCAATAATATAAATAATAATAAAAAATGATAATAAAAAAAAACAAAAAAACTAAAACAAAAACACAAATATCAGCCTAAATGTTCTGTACACAAATTAGTAGAAAACTCTCTTATCGTTATAAAATCAGTATTTTGTGATGCAGTTGATTTACTGGCTGTTATTATCAAGAACAAGAGGAGATCTTTGTTTATTTGTGGACAGTTATGTGTTAATTGTAGTAGGTAGTTTAAAGAATACAGTCCTTTTTGGATTATTGTAAATATCTAAATATATTTGATGCAAATGGGATTTTTCTGCATTTGAAAAAAAAAAAAAAAACATTTGTTAGATAAAAAAATTAATATAGAAATAACATTCTGTATAAAAACTGTTTTTTATTGTTCCATTGCTATGTCAATATCAAATGATGATATCATAATGAATAGTATGTCACTACAAATATTATCATCTTAATATTAAAAATAATATTATTGTGATTACATTAATAACCTCAATTACTGTAGAAGAAGACATTTTCCCTTTTTCTGTTTTTATTCTTTTTATCTGAAGAATACCTTTTATTTATTTATTTTCATTCTTTTTATTAGAGGAATACATTGTATTTCGTTTTTTTTTCATTCTTTCTATTAGATGAATACATTTTATTCCTTTATTTCTTTCTTTCTATTAGAGGAATACATTGTATTTCCTTCTTTTTTCATTCTTTCTATTAGAGGAATACATTGTATTTCCTTCTTTTTTCATTCTTTCTATTAGAGGAATACATTTAATTTTTTTTTTCAATTGTTTTTATTAGAAGACTAATAAAAAGAATGAAATTTTTTTTTTACAGGACTACATTTTAATTATTTATCTTTCATTCTTTTTAAACGAGAAATACATTCTACTTTGAGTGTGTCACACAAAGTGCAGGTATTAATTTTAATTTTTTCACTTTGTACAGTACCTAAAAAGAGGATGAAATAATAGCAATACAAATATTAGATAGTATAAGGATTACAATTATTCTTCAAAAGTTCATTCGTTTACTAGAGCATTATTTCACTAAAATTCATTCAAAATTCAGCGAGAAATGAATAAATCTCTATCACATCAGTATCTATTGGAACTATTTTTTTTTTTTAATGCTATTACTGTAAGAGCATATCATCCTGATAGTGTCACTAAATTCTGATGTCACAATATCTCAAGAACATTGTAATATGTTTTTAATGATTTTACTATTTTATTTTATGTTATGGAAACAATATCCAATAAAACAACACATTTTTATATAACTCTTATATTTCTATTGTAATAATAAAGTAACAAAATGATATATATATTTAATATCTCCAATAAATGTTTTATATATATATATATATATATATATATACATATATATATATATATATATATATAATATTTTTTTTTCTTTTTTTCTTTTCTATCTATCTATCTATCTATCTATATATATATATATATATATATATATATATATATATATATATATATATATATATATATATATATATATATATATTTTTTTTTTCTCTTCTATCTATCTATCTATCTATATATATATAGATATATATATAGATATATATATCTATAGATATCTATAGATATCTCTATAGATATATATATTTATTTTCTCTCTCTCTCTCTCTCTCTCTCTCTCTCTCTCTCTCTCTCTCTCTCTCTCTCTCTCTCTCTATATATATATATATATATATATATATATATATATAGATATAGATAGATAGATAGATAGATAGATAGATATAGATATATATATATATAAAAGAAATATATATATATATATATATATAGATATAGAGATATCTATAGATATCTCTATAGAGATATCTATCTATCTATCTATCTATCTATCTATCTATCTATCTATCTATATGTATATATATGTATAGTTTTTTTTTTTAGAGGTAAGAAATATCACTTTGTTACTTTATAGCTACAATAGAAATTTGATAGTTATATTTAAAAAACAAAATTAAAACATTTCATATATATATATGTTTTTATAGATATGAAATATCACTTTGTTACTGCTATTGTACTGTAACGATATGATGTTTTATATAAAAAAAAAAAAATATATATATATATATATATATATATATATATATATATATATTATATTAGATATAAAATAAATATCATATTGTTACAATATTTTAACACTCACAGGGGTAAATTAATATATATATATAGATATAGATATATAGTGTTAGATTTTAGATATTGTGAGCAATTTAATTTAATTTACTTTAAAGATATTAATATAGTAATTTCTTCATGATTTATAAATCCTGTATAATAATAACAATTTGCTATAACGTCATTTTCATGTATAATATTCTAACACTCACAAAGGTAAAGAAGTAATCTATATATATATATTACTTTACCTTTGTGATTGTTAAAATATTATACATCAAAATGACGTTATAGCAAATTGTTATTATTATTATACAGGATTTATAAATCATGAAGAAATTACTATATTAATATTTTTTAAGTAAAGTAAATTAAATTGATCACAATATCTAAAATGTAACACTACAGTACAGAATTTACTGCACACATTTCTCCCCAATCTTATTACACCTTATTCATTTTGTTAAAAATTGTTTACAATGGACATTTCTATGGCAGTGAAATTTTGGTCAAAAACAAAAAAAATTAATAAAATCCAATGTTTTAGAATTAGAATTTTTTTTTTTTTTTTGCTACATTTTCAATTTAAAATAATTTTATTTTACCCATTACCACACAAATAGCAGATATATACCAAATGCTGCTACAAAGATAGTCTGGAACGAACTGATTCCTATTAATGGAATTCAGAAATCCGCTCTAAATGTTGCATTTAAAATTTTATTTTAAATTGAACTTAACATTTTGAATGGCAACTAAACAATTTTGTTGGTAATTGATGACAGTATTGGGATTGTTGGTGTACATGTGCTGTGTACACAGGGGCCTTTGTATCTCTATAGCCTGGAGTGCTGCAGTGATTGCTGCTAAGATAATGTGCAGATATTCGGGGTGGTGGGGGGGGGGGGGGTGCAGGTGACGGAACGATGTTTGCCTTTGTTTATCCTTCACTAGAGGAATGACAGCTGCAATCCGGTTGGTTTATACGACAACACAGGCACTATAGGGTACACGATTATTTTATTACATAATAAGACCCCCTCCTCCTTCCTGCACTTCCTGCAAAATGATATCTGTGTAAAAGTCCAGAATTTATAAAAATCTGAAAAGATTTTCAGTTCATTTTTTATTTTCCTTTAACCAGAATTGCTACATAAAATCTCCAGTAATCACAATTAACTAAGCAATCTATTGCCTACCGCAAGTTCTAAAATTGATCAAAAATATAAGAACATTTTTTATTTTATTTTTGGTTTTTAAACTTAAATTAAATTACAATTTGAAAAAAAAAATTGGTTAAAATTAAACTTAATTTAGAAAAAAATGATCAAAAACATTTAAAAAAAACTGAATTAAAATTTGAAAAAAATGTAATAAAATTAAATTAAATTTTAAAAAAAATTATCAAAAAGATGAAAAAAAATAATTTAAAGGCTTAAATTGAATTAAAAGTTGAAAAAATGTATTCAATTAAATTGCAATTTGAAAAAAAAAGTGTTAAAATTAAACTTAATTTTAAAAAAAATTATCAAAAAGATTTAAAAAAAAATTGAATTAGAATTTGAAAAAAAAAATGTAATACAATTAAATTAAATAAAAGAAAAATGACCAAAAAGATGAAAAAAAATAATTTAAAGACTTAAATTGAATTAAAAGTTGAAAAAATGTATTAAAATTAAATTAGATTTAAAAAAAAGTTGAAAAAAAAATGAAAAAAAATGAAAGACTTATTGCCCACTGGCAATAATAAAATTATCCAAACGGGCTTCCCATTTGTGCGTTTTGGCAGCACACGGTAAGACACGTTCGGGGGGCACCTGCTTTTCCCACACGAGTGTTACTGCAACGCATGTTGCCTGCGCTAACGCATTCCGGTGCCACTCAGAACGAATGGCTCCCCAGCACAATATGCGCTACACCACAACGCATGGGACACTGTGCTACAAAAAAAAAATGGCGCATGTTTTTTTTCAATGACTTGACCAATATATGTTAAAGCATGCAAAAAAACGCATGTTAATGCGACACACTTGGACTCCAAGGTAAGGCCCCCAAAGTACGTGCGTTACGTCACACCAAGACGTCACACCAAGACGCATAGACAGGAACTACCCGTCTCATTGCGGTGCACTTGTGTGCGTTAGCAGCAGAAATGCAACATACACGTGCGATGACGATATCTGCATTCATTTGGAGATCTGCCATCTTCACAAATGCATTTGGTCTGCAGTCTTTCATATTTATATGGCGACGCAGCTCCACCGTTAACTCTTATATCCTTACAGGTTAAAGCCAGAGTACAATTATATCATATGTGATTACCATTATTAATTTTATTATTACTGTTATTATTATAGTTAAAATCACTATTATTAGTATTTTTATTATTATTATTATTATTATTATTCTATTTATTTTGTATTGTTATTATTTTTTATGTATTTTTTATTATTACTATTAGTACAAAAATTACTTTATTTTTATTTCATGTATTTTTTTATTATAATTATTATTTAATTAATTTATTCTTATTACTACTAGTACTATTACTAAAAAATACTTCATTATCATTTAACACATTATTATTATGATTATTTAATGTATTTATTCTTATTACGATTAGTACTATTACTAAAGATTACTTCATTATTATTTAATGCAATTGTTATTATTAATTGCATTTATTATTATTATTTATAGCACTATTACTAAAGATTACTTAATTATTATTTAACACATTTTTATTATTATTATTTATTGCACTATTACTAAAGATTACTTCATTATTATTTAACGCATTTTTATTATTATTATTTCATGTATTTATTCTTATTACGATTAGTACTATTACAAAAAATGTGTTAATTAATATTTAATTCAATTATTATTGTATTTATTATTACTATTAGTACTAGTACTAAAAATTACTTTATTATTTAATGTATTTTTTATTATTATTATTATTATTATTATTTAATTTATTTATTCTTATTACTACTAGTACTATTTCTAAACATAGTTAGTTACTTAATTATCATTTAATGCATTTTTATTATTATTATTAGTGTTATTATTGAATGTATTTATTCTTATTACTATTAGTACTAATACTAAAAATGACTTAATTATTATTTAATGTATTTATTATTTTCCTTCTCTGGTTCAACTGTGGGTATGGGGTTTTGTATATAGGATTGTAAAAAAAAAAAAAAACTGTCTTTTTTTTTTGTTTTCCCCTTTTTATTGGATAAACTAGACTATTTAACCATTATTGTTAATAATATTATTTAATTTTTTTTAATTAATATTATTATTACTAAAAACGACTAAATAAATTTTTTTCTGGGAATAAATCAATTCATAGGAAAAGAGTACTGAGACACGCAGCAGTTCACTAATTTAATAAAGTGACATGACATGCTTTCCGCCTTGTCTATTATTGCCCCCATTACTAATACAGAGCAGTGCTAATGTAACCCCCCCGGGGAGGTCAGTGTGAGTGATTATCTCGCCCCCCTGAGGTCACACAACCCTCCCATCTATCTAATTAGAGATAAGGCATGAAAAGCCCAGATTTTCCACTGCTGACTACTCGTCAGTGACACTCTCTGCAGTGTTACTGTCTGGTTTTGCCAAAATCGAGATGTCGCACCTCACCCGATAGAGTCGCTCTAACAAGGCCGTCTACTGGATGTATAAAGCGGAGTATGGATGCGCAAAATAAGATATTTTGAATGACCTCTCAACACATTGAGACAACGCAGCCCCAATGCACATGCGTTTCAGCACACCACTACCCGCCGTAAGGTTGCAGAAAATGGCGCATGTACGTGTTTTTGGGCGCCGTGGTGCATTGCTAGCTCACTCCTTTGAACGGGTCCATGGCGGAAATTGTGTCTGGAAAAATAAATAAATTGGGAAGTGTTACATTATATCACCGAGGAAGAGATAATATCCCCAAATGTAACATTTATAGTGATCTCATCTTCATAAGTAAGTCACATATGGGCTAACCAGACATTAATGAGCATATGACATCACAAGGAAGAAATTCCCACCCTGACATGAATTATCTATTCCATCAAAGCTGGAGGAGAAGTCGTTTCTGTCCCCTTTTTACATTTTTTTTTTTTTTTTTTTACAATATATATATATATATATTTTTTTTTTATTCAAATTGTTATTATTTTATTTTATTTATTTATTTATTATTATTATTATTATTATTATTATTATTATTATTATTTATTTATTATTTTATTTATTATTTTATTATTTACTCGTTATTATTATTATTTTGGTAGTAACTTATTTCCTTAAATAGTTTTATTCAAGTGATATTATTTTTTTAAAGTTACTTCTATTATAAATGCTTATGACTAATTTATGAATGAAATATTTTAATCATGATTCATTTCATTTTAACTATTTCTATTTAAGTCAAATTTATTGATTTGCAGTTTCTTTTAAGATTCGTAATTATGCTTAATTTACGAAGGAAATATTTTAATACTATTTTTTTAATTTATTTTTACTCCTGTCATTTTTTTTTTTTTTTATGAATTTGTAGTTCCTTTCATGATTTAGTATTATGCTTAGTCTATGAATATGATTTTTTTTTCATAACTCTTTCTTTTAATTACATTTCACTCCAGTAATATTTATCAACTTGTAGTTTTTTTATGATATATGATTATGTTGAATGAAACATTTTTTTTTACAATACATTTTTATTTTATATATAGTATTCAGGTATTTTTTTTTATTTTTATTAATTTGTAGTTACTTTTACTGAATATACAAAATATCAAATATAATGTGGTAATTAAATATAAAAAAAATATAATAAAATATTATTCCTAAATTATGAATGAAATGTGTTCATCATAATTTTTACTCCAGTAATATTTTTATCAATTTATATATTTTTTTATGATATAGGATTATCCTTAGTATATGGATTCAATATTTTTTATAATAAATTTGTTTTTTATATCTTATATTTAAGTAATATTTTTATTAATTTGCAGGTAATCTTATTGGTTGGTTTCTTGGTCAGTTACTCGGTCGGTTCCTTGGTTGGTAAACTTGTTGGTTGACTAGTTGGTTCATTGGTCAGTTGTTTAGTCAGTTCATTGCTCATTGGTCAGTTCTTCGGTCGGTTCATTGGTTAGTTTCTCAGTCGATTCATTGGTCAGTTTCTCTCTAGGATCCTTAGTTGGTTCCTTGGACAGTTCATTGGTCAGTTCCTCTGTATGTTCCTCAGCCAGTTCCTTTATGGGTTTCTTGGTCAGTTCCTCGGTCGGTTCCTTGGTTGGTAAACTTGTTGCTTGATTAGTTGGTTCATTGGTCAGTTCTTTGGTTAGTCCATTGGTCAGTTCCTCGGTAGGATCTTTAGCTGGGTCCTTGGTCAGTTTATTAGTCAGTACCTCTGTATGTTTCTTGGAATGTTTCTGGACCAGTTCCTTGGTTAATTTCTTGATCAGTTCCTCAATTGCTTCCTTGATTCATAAACTTGTTGGTTGACTAGTTGGTTCATTGGTCAGTTCTTTGGTTGGTTCATTGGTCAGTCCTTCAGTCAGTTCATTGGTCAGTTCCTCAGTAGGATCCTTAGTTCCTTGGTCAGTTTATTGGTCAGTTCCTCTTTATGTTCCTCGACCAGTTCTATAGTTAGTTTCTTGGTCAGTTCTTGGTTGGTAAACTTGTTGGTTCATTGGTCAATTCTTCAGTTGGTTCATTGGTCAGTTCCTTGGTAGGATCCTCAGTTGGTTCCTTGATCAGTTTATTAGTCAGTTTCCTGATCAGTTCCTTGGTTAATTTCTTGGTCAGTTCCTCAGTTGGTAAACTTGTTGGTTTACTAGTTGGTTCATTGGTCAGTTCTTTGATCGGTTCATTGGTCAGTTCTTTGTTCGGTTCATTGGTCTGTTCCTCAGTAGGATGCCCGGTTAGTTCCTTGCTCAGTTTATTGGTCAGTTGCACGGTATGTTCCTCGGGCAGTTCCTTAGTTGTTTTTTTGGTCAGTTCCTCGGTCGGTTCCTTGGTTTGTAAACTTGTTGGTTGACTAGTTGGTTCATTGGTAAGCTCTTTGGTAGGTTCATTGGTCAGTTCCTGGGTAGGATTCTCAGTTGGTTCCTTGCTCAGTTCCTCAGTATGTTCCTCAGCCAGTTCCTTGGTTGGTTTCTTGGTCAGTGCCTCAGTCAGTTTCTTGGTTGGTAAACTTGGTTAATTAGTTGGTTCATTGGTCAGCTCATTGGTCAGTTTTTTGGTCAGTTCATTGGTGAGTTCCTCTGTAGGATCCTCAGTTGGTTCTTTGATCAGTTCCTCTAAATGTTCCTGGGCCAGTTCCTTGATTGGTTTTTTGGTCAGTTCCTTGGTTGGTTCCTTGGTTGGTAAACTTGCTGGTTGACTAGTTGCTTCATTGGTCAGTACTTTGGTCAGTTCTTTGGTTAGATGTTCCGTCGGTTCATTGGTCTGTTCCTCGGTAGGATCCTCAGTTAGTTCCTTGGTCAGTTTATTGGTCAGTTGCTCGGTATGTTCCTTGGACAGTTTCTTAGTTGTTTTTTTGGCCAGTTCCTCGGTCAGTTCCTTGGTTGGTAAACTTGCTGGCTGACTAGTTGCTTCATTGGTCAGTACTTTGGTCAGTTCTTTGGTTAGATGTTCCGTTGGTTCATTGGTCTGTTCCTCGGTAGGATCCTCAGTTAGTTCCTTGGTCAGTTTATTGGTCAGTTGCTCGGTATGTTCCTTGGACAGTTTCTTAGTTGTTTTTTTGGCCAGTTCCTCGGTCGGTTCCTTGGTTTGTAAATTTGTTGGTTGACTAGTTGGTTCATTGTTAAGCTTTTTGGTAGGTTCATTGGTCAGTTCCTGGGTAGGATTCTCAGTTGGTTCCTTGCTCAGTTGCTCAGTATGTTCCTCAGCCAGTTCCTTGGTTGGTTTCTTGGTCAGTGCTTCAGTCAGTTTCTTAGTTGGTAAACTTGTTGGTTAGTTGGTTCATTGGTCAGTTCTTTGGTCGGTTCATTGGTGAGTTCCTCTATAGGATCCTCAGTTGGTTCCTTGGTCAGTTCCTCTAAATGTTCCTGGGCCAGTTCCTTGGTTGGTTTCTTGGTCAGTTCCTCGGTTGGTTCCTTGGTTGGTAAACTTGCTGGTTGACTAATTGGTTCATTGGTCAGTACTTTGGTCGGTTCTTTGGTCAGATCTTCGATTGGTATGTTCCTTGTGTCCTTGGTCAGTTCCTCAGTCGCTTCCTTGGTTGGTGTTTTGGTCAGTTCCTCAGTTGGTTCATTGTCCGGTTCTTTGGTTGGTTTCTTGGTTGGTTCCTTGCTCACTTCCTAGGCCAGTTTCTCGGTAGAACACTAGCTTGAGAATGTGAGATGGTAACAGATAATATGAGAGGAAGGAGTTGGGTCCACATGGGCATTGTACTATCATTTATTGCATATTGGATCAGCAAAAACCTAATTTGTAGGGCTAAAAATGGTCGAAAAATGTAAAGTTATTCCGTTTCGTTGGATTCCAAGCCCCATGCCATAGAAGCCGTGGTTTTCATACACTGATGATGACTAAAAAGCCTGAAACAGTTGTATGCAGTTTACAATAAGGTGTTCATCTCTTCCCTCCTCCTTCCAAATCTAACAAAAAAAAAAAAGTTTTGGCTATAGATTCCCTTTAACTCTTCTATGGACTGCTTGCTGTTTGCAGTGCTCAGACCGAGCTGTGTAGGGCCCATCTCAGAATGCCCTTTTTTTTCTTCTGCCCCCTACAAAGTCCCCTGCTGAGGATTAGATGCCAGAAAGGATTACGGCTTCAAAGAAACCGCTAATTCCCCGGGAATTTGCATCACTGAACTGTCCCAGGGCAGCCAATATTGGCTCCGCAGGGGCCCCGGCTGTGCGTACAGTGTGAAGCTGGGAGCCCCCGAAAGGGAACTTATTGTCCTTCTAAAGATCTACAGAAGAATGTGAAATGTAACTAAATGTCAGATGTGTTAATGTCATTAAATCTCCTGTATAGATTGTAATATCGGTGCGGATCTCCTCACGACGTAGGCAGGTGCTGCTTCCTTAGCACCGCTCAGGGGCGGTTCTTTAGGCTGAGGAACGTTAGGCCGCGTTATCTTAGAGCCTCCTATTCATACGAATTGGCCGCCTAATGCACCAAAAAAAGGGGCATGTAATATATATATATATATATTTTGTGCATGTATTGTATTATATATTGTTCATGTGTTGGCGTGGGTTGTGGTGTGCTGCAAGACATATCTGGTGGTTGGTGTGGGGGCGATTAGGAATGAATGGCATGGCAGTGCACTAACGCATTTTCATGCATTGTGCTAATACATCAAGAGCAAGAGTGTGCCCCCCCCCCCCCGCCTTACTGCACCCCCTCCCGGAGAAATGGTTGGAGGGGACCTATACGGACTCCTCTGGACATCTTACGCGCCGTGTACCTGTCTAAGGAACTGTGCCGCATCAGCTTGTACCAGCCGTTCCGCGGCGGAGAAAGAGGGCCTAGGGTGAAAAGGGGCGGGGCATACAGACCGGAATTTTAGTGTGGAATGTCCTGGACCTCCAATGGGGTCAGCTCCATCCATGATATGTCAGTGCCAACTGGTATCTGTACTTACCTCTGACATCACTAATTATCATTGTCAGCAATTACGATTATTATTTATTGTGTTGCCATGTTTATTATGATTATGATGATGATGATGATGATTATTATATTATGTTATCATGGTATTAAATGATGATGATGATGATTATTATGTTATCATGTTAGGAAATTCTTCCTCCATGGTAGGGAGGCGTTAATATGTCCCTCCTTTAAAAGCAGTTAATAATTGTAGTATTAATAGTAGTAATAATAATAAAAGTAGTAATAATAATAATAATCATAAAAATAACAGTACTAAAATAAAAACTTTTTTTTTATTTAAGAGAATGTTGAACATGAAAATATAATGACTGCGCAAACAGAACTTGCGTTAAATCCTATTTTGTTATTTTTTATTTATAATTCTTATTTTATCTATTAGTTAACAGAAAAGAAATTACACAATGTTGCACATAAACATTAGTATTAATACTATTATATTATGTTATCATGTTATTATTATATGATGATGATGATGACTATTATTATGCTATCATCTTAGAACATTCTTCTTTAATAAGCCTCTCCTTCCATAGTGGGCAAATAAGAATAATAGTAATAGTGTAAATAATAATAATAGTATTAGAGATAATAATAATAATAACAGTATTAGTGATAATAATAATAATAATAATAATAATAATAATAATAATAATAATAATAATAATAACAGTATTAGTGCTAATAATAATAATAGTAGTATTAGTGATAATAATAATAATAGTAGTATTAGTGATAATAATAATAATAACAGTATTAGTGATAATAATAATAATAGTAGTATTAGTGATAATAGTAGTAGTAGTAGTAGAGATAATAATAATAGCAGTAGTAGTAGTAATAATAATAATAATACAAGTAGTAGTAATAATGATGATAAAAATAATAGTAATAATAAAAACTTTTTTTTATTATTATTAAAAAGAATGTTGAATGTAAAAATAGAATGACTGTGCAAACCGAACTTATGTTAAATAAAAAAAATTATTTTTCAATTATAATTCTTCTTTTATGTATAAGTTAAAAGAAAAAAATATATAAAATGTTGCACATAAACATTAGTATTAATACTATTATATTATATTATCATGTTATTATTATATGAAGATGAGTATTATTATGCTATCATGTTAGAACATTATTCCTCTGTGCTAGGGAGGCTTTAATAAGCCTCTCCTTCCATAGTGGGAAAATAAGAATAATAGTATTAGTGTAAATAATAATAATAGTATTAGTGATAATAATAATAGTAGTAGTAGTAGTAGTAGTAGTAGTAGTAGTAGTAGTAGTAGCGATAATAATAATAGTAGTAGTAGTAGTAGTAGTAGTAGTAGTAGTGATAATAATAATAGTAGTAGTAGTAGTAGTGATAATAATAGTAGTAGTAGTAATAGTAATAATAATACAAGTAGTAGTAATAATGATGATGATAAAAATAATAGTAATAATAAAAAAAACTTTTTTTTATTATTAAAAAGAATGTTGAACATAAAAATATAATGACTGTGCAAACCGAACTTATGTTAAATTAAATTTTTTCTTTTTCTTTTATGATTTATAATAATAGTAGTAGTAGTAGCAATAATAATAATAAATAGTAAAAATAAAAATAATAGTAATAAAAGTAGTAGTAATAATAATAATGAGGAGAAAATGAATAATGATAATTAAAACTTTTTATTTTATTTAAAAGAATGTTGAACATAAAAATACAATGACTGTGCAAACCGAACTTATGTTAAATTCTATTTTTTATTTTTCAATTATAATTCTTCTTTTATGTATTAGTTAGTAGAAAAAAAATATATATAAAATGTTGCATATAAACATTTGTATTATTGATATTATCTTATGTTATCATGTTGTTGTTATTATTATATGATGATGATGATGACTATTGTTATGCTATCATGTTAGAACATTCTTCCTCTGTGCTAGGGAGGCTTTAAAAAGTTTCTCCTTCCATAATGGGCTAATAATAATAATAATAATAATAGTAGTAGTAGTAGCGATAATAATAATAAATAGTAAAATAAAAATAATAGTAATAAAAGTAGTAGCAATAACAATAATGATAATAAAATGAATAATAATAATTAAAACTTTTTTATTTTATTTAAAAGAATGTCGAACATAAAAATACGACTGTGCAAAACTAACTTATGTTAAATTCTATTTTTTATTTTTCAATTATAATTCTTCTTTTATGTATTAGTTAAAAGAAAAAAATATATATAAAATGTTGCAGATAAACAGTATTATTAATAATATATTATATTATATTATATTATGATGATGACTATTGTTATGCTATCATGTTAGGACATTCTTCCTCTGTGCTAGGGAGGCCTTAAAAAGTTTCTCCTTCCATAATGGGATAATAATAATGATAATAATGATAATAGTAGTATTAGTAGTAGTCCTAATAATAATAGTAATAGTAATAAAAATAATAGTAGTAGTGGCAATAATAATAACAATAATTATTGTAGTAGTAGTAATAAAAGAAATGTAGTAGTAATAATAATAGTAATAATCAGTGCCGGGACAAGGTCATCCAGCGCCCAGGGCAAAGATGCCAAACTGCGCCCCCCTTTTCCTTAGGGTTAGGGTCAGGGTGCCCCCTACCCCTGAAATAAACCATTGCGCCAGGGGCAGCCGCCCTTCCTGCCCACCCCTTGTCCCTGGTAATAATAATAATAGTAGTAGTAACAGTAGTAATAATAATCATAGTAGTAGTAGTAATAACAATAATAATATTAGTAATAATACTAATAGTGGTAAAATTAAAAAAACTATTTTTACAACGTATTTAAGAGAATATTAAACATAAAAATGCAACGACTGAAAACGAATGCAGCCACCACTTCTATGTAGTGTGGTCACTCTAGCACAAGACTACAGAACACCTCCCCTCTCTTCTCTCTATATATACATAAGGAGTAGTATTCTTTAGCCCAGAGAGAGAGATGGGAACAATATAACCGATAAGAGCTCAGCACAGGCAAAGAGCACAGAAAGGTATCAGCTCATTCAACATACCACAAGGGGGCAGACTTTGGGGTTTGTGAGAAAGCATGTATGGGCACTATTATTTCTGTACTGATGGGTGTCGTAGGAATTTTGGGTTGATGGTGGTGTCTCTTTCTCTCTGACAGTCCCCTACAAGTTCTTCTCAGACCCGTCCAGCATCAACGAGAAGAGGAAGCAGCGGAGGATCCGGACCACCTTCACCAGCTCACAGCTGAAGGAGCTGGAGAGAGTCTTTGCGGAAACCCACTACCCCGATATCTACACCCGAGAAGAGCTGGCACTCAAAATAGACCTGACAGAGGCCCGGGTGCAGGTAATCAGCCCACCTAACCCCAGTCGAAAGGGTTTTCTTTTCAGTTTTGAGTTTTTATTTCATAATTACACTTGTTGGATGTTTGTACTGGTAACTCAGAAATATTCAGGCCGGGCACATCCAGGTTAAAGGTTTTCAGAAGCAGGTCAATAATGGAGGCCTCCATTATTGGGTGAGCCATTGTGACCTGTTGGTGATGGAGCAGGTTCCAGGGCTGTCATCTTTATTCTCCCAATACTTGCTCAACCAATGACTCACAACAACCATGGAGCCAGTGACATTTCAGGATGTGTGGGTCATCGACTCACCAAGTAGTTGGGGGGGGGGGGTCAGGATGACAACCCTGGGACCTGAACCCAAGAGTCAGCAACTCACCCTATAGTAAGGATGGGGATCAGGATGACAGCCCTGGAATTTGAACCCAAGGGTCAGCAACTCACCAAGTAGTAAGGATGGGGGGTCAGGATGGCAGCCCTGGAATTTGAGCCCAAGTGTCAGCAACTCAACAAGTAGTAAGGAGGGGGGTCAAGATGACAGCCCTGGGACCTGAACCCAAGAGTCAGCAACTCACCCTATAGTAAGGATGGGGGTCAGAATGGCAGTCTTGGAACCTGAACCCAAGGGTCAGCAACTCAAAGTAGTAAGGAGGGGGGGGGTCAGGATGACAACCCTGGAACCTGAAAATAAAGGTCAGCAACTCACCAAGTAGTAAAGGGGGGGGTCAAGATGACAGCACTGGAAGTTGAACCCAAGGGTCAGCAACTCAACAAGTATTAAGGGGGGGGGTCAAGATGACAGCCCTGGGACCTGAAGAGTCAGCAACTCACCAAGTAGTAATGAGCGGGATCAGGATCACAGCCCTGAATTTGAACCCAAGGGTCAGCAACTCACCAAGTAGTAAGGATGGGGGGTCAGGATGGCAGCCCTGGAATTTGAGCCCAAGTGTCAGCAACTCAACAAGTATTAAGGGGAGGAGGTCAAGATGACAGCCCTGGGACCTGAGGAGTCAGCAACTCACCAAGTAGTAAGGATGGGAGTCAAGATGACAGCCCTGACAGTTGAACCCAAGGGTCAGCAACTCACCAAGTAGTAAGAAGCGGGATCAGGATGACAACCCTGGAATTTGAACCCAAGGATCAACAACTCACTAAGTAGTAAGGTCAGGATGGCAGCCCTGGAACCTGAACCAAAGGGTCAGCATCTCCCCAAGTAGTAAGGAGGGGGATCAGGATGACAGTCCTGGAACCTGAACCCAAGGGTCAGCAACTCACCAAGTAATTAGTAAGGAGGGGGGTCAGAATGACAGCCCTGGAAACTGAACTCCCGTGTCATGTAAAAAAGATGAAGGCTGATACCTCTTGAAAATGCTGTTTCCTGGGCTGTCTCTGGCTGCCATAATGCATTGATCTGCAGGAAGTGATATAAAAGGGCTGTTAGAACACCTACTCTACCTGTTTCAGGCTAGCAAAGCCAGTGGTGTTGGATGAGAAGGCCTGGTTCGTAGCCCACACTATAATTCATCCGAAAAGGTGTTCTACTGGGTTGAGGTAAGGACTCTTTGCAGGTCAGTCAAGTTGCTCCACCCCAAACCCGCTTATCCATGTCTTTGTGGACCTTGCTTTGCGCACTGGTGGGCAGTCATGTTGGAACAGGAAGGGGCCATCCCCAAACTGTTCCCACAAAGTTGGTAGCATGAAATTGTCCAAAATGTCTTGGTATGCTGACGCCTTAAGAGTTCCCTTCACTGGAACGAAGGCGCCAAACCCAACCCCTGAAAAACAACCCCTCACCATAATCCCCCCTCCACCAAATGATTTGGACCACTGTACAAAGCAAGGTCCGTAAAGACATGGATAAGCGAGTTTGGGGTGGAGGAACATTAACTGGCCTGCAGAGAGTCCTGATTTCAACCCAATAGAACACCTTTGGGATGAATTCGAGTGGAGACTGCGAGCCAGGCCTTCTCATCCAACATCAATGCCTGACCTCACAAATGCACTTCTGGAAGAATGGTCAAACATTCCCATAGACACCCTCCTAAACCTTGTGGACGGCCTTCCCAGCAGAAGTGAAGCTTTTATAGCTGCAAAGGGCGGAGCCAACTCAATATTGAACCCTACGGACTAAGACTGGGATGCCATTAAAGTTAATGTGCGTGTAAAGGCAGGTGTCCCAATACTTTTGACAATATAGTGTATTTCCTTAACAAAACTAAAAACCGATTACACTTCTTTGCCAACGCAAACCCACAATTTTTGGCTACGGTGCCTTTCAGAAACCAATCAGCAATTTCAGTTTTTGTTTTTTAATTTTTTTTTGCAGGTCTGGTTTCAGAACCGACGAGCCAAATTCCGCAAGCAGGAGCGAGCGGCCAACTCCAAATCGGGGAGCAACTCCAGCAGCGGCTCGAGCGGTAAAAAGTCGGACCCCAGGTCCTCCTCCGAGGATGACGAGTCCAAAGAGTCCAACTGCAGCCCGACGCCCGACAGCACGGCCTCACTGCCCAACACTGCCAGCCTCAACAGTCCCAGCCTCAGCCCCAGCCCCAGCACCGGGACCAATCTGGTGCCGAGCCACGCCGCCCAGAGCCTGAAGGCCCCCGTGTGGCCCGGCATCCCAACTAGTAGCAGCGCCAACACAGCCGACCTCCTTAAAGCCTGGCAGCCGGCCGAAGCCGTCCCCGGACCCTTTGCCGGGGTCCTTTCCACCTTTCACCGGAAACCAAACACCCTAAAAACAAACCTATTCTAGAAGAAAGCCAACAATAAAAAATAAAAAATAAAGCCCAAATTGTAAAAAAAAAAAAAAAAAAATATTGAAATAAGACCCAATGCAACGTGGACAGGACCCAAAATCTGAACTATAGACTTTGTGGTTATATATAGAAAACCACCAATTTTGGGGGAAGGACCTTTCGCGTATTTGTCCTCATAACCTCACGTGTCTGCATCAAGCCGGGCCTAGAGCCCCCGCGGGTGACTTCCATGTACATTGAGAGACTGGGGTGCCCTTTAAAAAAAAAAACAACAAAAAAAACAAAGAAAAAAGTGTTTGGAGGAAAAGGGATCTGAACCAGCGGATGTACAGTAACCTTTCATGGACGCCACGGTATTGTCCCACCAAGCCGCAGCTCGCATATTTCATGTTTTATTTATTATTTATTGTATTTAAGTAGTTTTGTTTCTGTTTTTCAGTTCTTTTCTGACTAGGAAGCACTGATTTATTATTATTATTTTTTTGTATTTTTACTTTCAAAGGAATCAGGATTTTTGTTGTATATGAAATGTATTGTATATTTTTACCTCTTAAAGAACACCAGGCTAAAACACAAAAGCCTCTATATAGCAACCTGCAAAATATATATATATATATATATATATATATATATATGTATTTGTTCTAGAGGGGGGCTGCACACTTTTCTGAACTATCTTGTGTGTCACAGCCCCGCCTCCAGCATGCCCCCTCTGAACCTTAGCCCCTCCTCCACCCTCCCACAGAGTTTAGCTCCTCCTTTCTTAAATTCGTTTTTTTTTTTATTGGCCTGGTGTTCTTCCTGAGCGCAGCCAAAGAGGACATAGGGCGGAATGTGTATTTTTTTTATTTTTTTTTAGGTATGTGATCTTCCCTCAAGTCAACAAGATTCCTGAAATGACCGACCCCCCGGTGTTATTTTCCTAAAAAAATGCATCTTGTTGTGACCCAGTGTCCCTAACTCCGATGGAATATATATATATATATATATATATATATATATATTTATATACTGATATAGATATTTAGCAAGCTCCACCTCCACATCAGATTTCCCTGGGTGCCCAGACAGTATGTCAAATCTGCTATTTGGGAACAGCGCGCTGACGTACGATCGAAAACATACCACGTTTTCCCCCGGGTCTTATATTAATTTTGGCTACAGAAAACACACTAGGGCTTATTTTCAGGGGATGTCTTATTTATTTACTGTATGTACAAAAAGGTTCCTCCCCCCCGTCAGCTCAGGAGTCAGCATTGTGAAATTCTGTAATCCCAAAAACAAACCTTAAAGTCCTTGTAAAATCATTAGCTTTGGCACCATAAATAAAGCATTTTGTGTGTGTGTGGTTTTTTTTGCAGACGTTTTATAGATGATATATCTGGACTGGTTCCAGTCTGGAAATATCATCTATAAAACATCAAAAAAAAAAAAAAAACACACACACAAAATGCTTTATGGTGCCAAAGCTAATGATTTGTTTTATGGCCCCCACCTCTGGCAGAGATAACTTTTGAGCCACAGCCCCACCTCCAGGACAGCTAACTTTGTGCCACAGCCCCACCCCCGGCACAGTTAGCTTTGGTGTCACAGCCTCGCCTCCGGCACAGTTCGTTTTGATGTCACAGCCCCACCCCCCTGAAAGAGCAAATTTTTGGGTCACAGCCCCACCTCCGGCAGAGCTCACTTTTGTGCCACAGCCCCACCTCTGGCAGAGCTAATTATTGCATCACAGCCCCACTTCCAGCACAGTTAGTCTTGTGTAAAAGCCCAACCTCCAAAGCTATTTTGTGTGTCACAGCCCCACCTCCAGCAGAGCTACCTTTTGTGTCACAGCCCCACGTTCCGGCAGAGCTACCTTTTGTGTCACAGCCCCTCGTCCGGCAGAGCTACCTTTTGTGCCACAGCCCCACCTCCGGCAGAGCTCATTTTTGCGTCACAGCCCCACCTCCGACAAAGCTAATTTTTGTGTCACAGCCCCACCTCCGGCAGAGCTAATTTTTGCGTCACAGCCCCACCTCCGACAAAGCAAATTTTTGTGTCACAGCCCCACCTCCGGAAGAGCTTATTTTTGTGTCACAGCCCCACCTCCGGAAGAGCTTATTTTTGTGTCACAGCCCCACCTCCGGAAGAGCTTATTTTCGTGTCACAGCCCCACCTACGGCAGAGCTAACTTTTGTGTCACACCCCCAGCCCCGGCAGAGCTAACTTTTGTGTCACACCCCCAGCTCCAGCAGAGCTAACGTTTGTCTTACAGCCTCAGCTTCGGCAGAGCTATCTTTTTATCATATCCCCACCCCTGGCAGAGATAACTTTTGTGTCGCAGAGCTACCTTTTGTGTCACAGCCCCACCTCCGGAAGAGCTAATTTTTGCATCACAGCCCCACCTCCAACAGAGCTAATTTTTGTGTCACAGCCCCACCTCCAGAAGAGCTAATTTTTGTGTCACAGCCCCACCTCCAGCAGAGCTAATTTTTTGCGTCACAGCCCCACCTCCAACAGAGCTAATTTTTGCAACAGAGCTAATTTTTGTGCCACAGCCCCACCTCCAGCTGAGCTAATCTTTTGCGTCACAGCCCCACCTCCAACAGAGCCAATTTTTGTGTCACAGCCCCACCTCCGGAAGAGCTAATTTTTGTGTCACAGCCCCACCTCCAACAGAGCTAATTTTTGCAACAGAGCTAATTTTTGTGCCACAGCCCCACCTCCAGCTGAGCTAATCTTTTGCGTCACAACCCCACCTGCAACAGAGAAAATGTTTGTGTCACAGCCCCACCTCCGAAAGAGCTAATTTTTGTGTCACAGCCCCACCTATGGCAGAGCTAACTTTAGTGTCACACACCCAGCTCCGGCAGAGCTAACGTTTGCGTCACAGCCCCACCTCCGGCAGAGTTAACAATTGTGATACAGCCCCACCTCCAGCAGAGCTACCTTTTTGTCACAACCCCACCTCCGGCAGAGATAACTTTTGTGTCATAGCCCCACCTCCGGCAGAGCTAGCATTTGTGTCACAGCTCCACCTCTGGCAGGACAATTTTTTTGCTTTACAGCCCCACCTCCAGCATAGCAAACTTTTGCGTGTCAGCCCCACCTCCAGAAAAGCTCATCCAGCTGTAATGAACAACAGGGTAAAGCAAATGGGGGGGAAAAAAGGCTGATTGCAATTTTTTTTCGAGCAGCCTTTAGTAAGCCTAAAATCATCCCCAGCTTTGTCCTCCTCCCGAAAAATACGAGCCCGTCAGGGCTGCAGATGGGAGAGACAGTGTAGCTCACTCCAGCCGTTTGCCTGCTCTCTCAGCACCCACTGTGAACCAGATTTGGAATTTCAGATGGTATGCAGGGGGTGAAGGGAACGAGGTGTAAATAAGGATTCAACATATCGTAATCATCTTCTATAAAAACATTTAGCAAGTTTCAGGGAAAACAGACCATTTTTGTCCAGGGTTTTTCTTTTAAGGAATATCAAATCGAAAACGCTGAACAATATTCAGGACAGCAGGAAGTTCACCCTCAGAAACCTGCAGCGAGTAAGATAAGCAGGCCACCATGGCTAACGTCCTGAAAATGCTAGTCGCCTGGCTATACCGGCAAATACTCTCAGAACTTCTAACCTGCGGCTGTGTTCAGCAGGCTTTTCATAGTGTACCTGGAGGTGGGATATGCCTTACTGGCAGTAATTTGTGTAATGCAACCATGCTACACTACAGAGGGCGGAGCTTGAACCTGAGAACACAATCGGCTGCGATATCACAGACTTGGGAGGTAAAGACCTCAGTAGCCCTTAGGGATTTAGGCACGCAGAATTCTAAAAGAATTATGTAATTTGGTCATTAAGTTAAAATAATTCCAGGCTGTGAGCTCTCGTAAAGGCACACCAGACATAGCGGGACTTTTATAAAACATGTAAAGGGTTGTCTTGATTTTTGGCTCATTGCTTCCCACCAAGCTTATATCTAATCAATCACAACACAGATCAATATATAATATCACTTTTTCTTTCATCAAACAATTTTGAGTGAAGATAATCAATGAGAAGACGCGTTTTATTGACCAACGGTGCACTTCCTCAGGGGATCACTGGAGGTAATTATCTAAAATGTAGAAATGTATCATTGTAATACAAGTATTAATATAAATAATACAGGGATGACCTATGGGATCAGCACAGTGGCAATACCAAATGTTTTAAATCCTTGTCATCGCATTTTGTAAAAAATAAATAAAAATAAAATAAAATGATAAAGCTGCATTTACATCTTAGCATCACGTAAATGCGCATTTTTCGTAATTTTGTTTCCACACAACACACATCGGGCGGTCCATTCAATTGATTGTGCGAAAAACGAACCAAAGAAGCTGAACGGCACCACGTTTTTTTTTTTTTTTGCACATTCCGTGAACGAGTGTGAAAAACGCAAGCTTTTGCGAGCGTTTTCGTGGAACAGGCAGATGTGAATTGGAGCCTAAGGCCTTGTTCAGACCATATCCGTTGAGTTGTGTTTTTTTCTGCAAATCGCCACATTTGTAAAAAACTGAAGGACCTGTCACCATGCAACCAATCAGCCTCCACCTTCAGCTTGTTCAGTGAGGCTCGGTTCACACAAGGGCGACTTGTCCAGGCGACTTCACCGCCTGACAAGTCGCGCTTCGTTCTGTACTATGGAACCATTCTAATAGGAGCGACTCAAGTCGCTCCGACTTGGAAAAAAGGTTCCTGTACTACTTTTGGGGCGACTTCAGGCGACTTGCATTGACTTCTATACAGAAGTCGTTTTGCAAGTCACCGCTGAAGTCGTTTGCAGGTCGCGTCTGTGAGTCGCGCTGCAAGTCGTGCCGCCCCCTGTGTGAACCGAGCCTTAGGCTTTGAAAACGATAGACAGAAGTTGATTGGCTGTTGTGCACAGCTGCTCCAGTTTTGATAAAATCCCCCCCCATGGTGTTTTATGTAATACAGTGAACCCTGAGGAAGTGCACTGTTGGTTTACGAAACACGTTGAAAATTAGCCATCACATTGATTATTTTTACTCGAACATTTGTAATAAAAGAGAAAATAAAAAAATAGAAGCTGATTGGCTGCCATGCACAGCTGCTCCAGTTTTGATAAATCAACCCTCCCCCCCCCCCCATGTGTTTTATATATAATACAGTGATCACCTATGGGAAGTGGTCTAGGACAGTGTTTCTCAACTCCAGTCCTCAAGGCACCCCAACAGGTCATGTTTTCAGGATTTCCCGCAGATCAAATGGCTGTGGTAATTGCTAAGGCAGTGAAACTGATTAAATCACCCGTGCAAAATAACGGAAAACCTGAAAACATGACCTGTTGGTGCCCCTTGAGGACTGGAGTTGAGAAACATTGGTCTAGGACAGCCTTTCTCAACATTTTCAACACAGAGGAACCCTTGAAATAGTTCTCCAGTCTCGGGGAACCCCTGCTAAAAATTAGAGGTCTGTAACTCATGATACATTAGTGTGATGGTCAGTGGGAAGAATGGTCCTTACACTTGTGGTCATTTGGAAAAATTACCTCCTTAGGCCCCTTTCACACTGGGGCGGTTTTCAGGCGTTACAGCGCTAAAAATAGCGTCCTGTGTAGCGCCTGAAAAAAAAAACCGGCCCCTTTCACTCCAGTGTGAAAGCCGGAGGGCTTTCACACTGGAGCGATGCGCTGGCAGGACGGTGAAAAAAATCCTGCTAGCCGCATCTTTAGAGCGGTGAAGGAGCGGTGTATTCACCGCTCCTAAACCGCTCCTACCCGTTGAAATCAATGGGACAGCGCGGCAATATCGCCGGCAAAGCGCCGCTTGCGGGCGGTTTTAACCCTTTTTCGGCCGCTAGCGGGGGTTAAAACCACCCCGCTAGCGCCCGCAGACCGCCGCAGTGTGAAAGGGGCCTTACAGAGAGCTAAAAAGATCAATGGTGTCAGTGGGAACTTATCTGAGAGACAGAAATGGCCCAATACTAAAGGAATACCTAACAACCTCTGGAGGAACCCTGGTTGAGAATCACTGGTCTAGGAAAAGCTTCGGGAAATAGCCATCAATCATCTTCACTCAAACTTTTGGAATAATAGATAAAGTGTTATTTATCAATCCTTTGAGGACACAGATATGAGCAAAGTGGGTGGGAGATTTAAACCAAGACTTTCAATATTTTAGGAGGTTGTGAATTATATTTGGCAATAATATTCTACCTTATTGACTTCTAGTACCGTGACTGTCCTCTTTGTGTTTTTTTTTTGCCTACACTGATATGTTCTAGGGATGTTGGTGCACCTTTAATTTGGTAATAACTCCTATTATCCATATATTTGTTTGGCATTCAGTTTCCTCGTGGTAAATCCAACCATGACACGTATAATTATACAATGTTTCCACTTTTCACCAAGCAAATTGTCATTCCTTGGACAGGTAATATCCACAAAAATACATTCCTCCTAGGATTCCGCTCCATGGGAGAGCAACAGGTTAGGCCGCAGTCTCCAGAATGCTGCAAGAGATGGGACGTTCCATGATAATGTCTCTAGACAGGTTGCAGTCTCCGGAATGCTGCAAGAGATGGG
This sequence comes from Lithobates pipiens, assembly GCF_037356315.1. Classification (NCBI taxonomy): domain Eukaryota; kingdom Metazoa; phylum Chordata; class Amphibia; order Anura; family Ranidae; genus Lithobates; species Lithobates pipiens. The sequence continues at coordinate 6,024,249 of NW_027507785.1, read as the reverse complement.
ACGTTCCATGATAATGTCTCTAGACAGGTTGCAGTCTCCGGAATGCTGCAAGAGATGGGACGTTCCATGACGCTATCCCTGTATCTTATGTATACCTCTATATATCTTCTGAACTGGTGAGGTCAAATACGAAGACACTGTATACAGAGAATGGAAGGTACATGATGGGAGATCACCGATATGTCATTTATTGAAGTCATCTGCAATTTATGATAATCCTAAATAAAGACTAATTTATTGAAAAGTCTCCGCGCTTCATTATCTGATTATTACAAAGGCTGCATTGGAACTTGGCCATTCCTTCCTCTGGATCAATTGTGGGCATAAAATTGGGTATTTGGATTGTACGATTATTTTTTATTTTATTTATTTGTTTTTAAGGTTGAACTGGATGGACTTGTGTCTTTTTTCAACCAGACTAAATATGTAATTTGTTTAGATAGAAAGTGCCGAATTCCACAGCAACCAAGAGAGAGTTAGATAGAGGAAGGAGCCGAGTCTTCCAGCACTGCAGAGTATTCCCAGTTCTGTACACCCGCTGTGCCCATTATGAGGGGTTTTCACTATCCCTGTGTTCAGTTCCCGGGTCTGTACACTCTGTCTCCATTATAAGGGGTTCCCACCATCCCTGTGCTGAGTTCCCAGATCTGTACACTCTCTGTCTCCATTAGGAGGTGTTCCCAGCATCCCTGTGCTGAGTTCCCGAGTCTGTACATCCGCTGTGCCCATTATGAAGGGTTCCCACCATCCCTGTGCTGAGTTCCCGGGTCTATACACCCGCTGTGCCCATTATGAGGGGTTCCCACCATCCCTGTGCTGAGTTTCCGGGTCTGTACATCCGCTGTGCCCATTATGAGGGGTTCTCACCATCCCTGTGCTGACTTCCCGGGTCTGTACATCCGCTGTGCCCATTATGAGGGGTTCCCACCATCCCTGTGCTGAGTTCCCGGGTCTGTACACCCGCTGTGCCCATTATGAGGGGTTCCCACCATCCCTGTGCTGAGTTCCCGGGTCTGTACACCCGCTGTGCCCATTATGAGGGGTTCCCACCATCCCTGTGCTGAGTTCCCGGGTCTGTGCACCCGCTGTGCCCTTTATGAAGGGTTCCCACCATCCCTGTGCCGAGTTCCCGGGTCTGTACACTTTTATTACGTCACTTACGGTTTTTATTCTTTGTTTATGGGGTCAGTTATGGGCAGGCAGACGCTCAATCCGATCTGTGTTTGAACCGCTGCCTTGGAGGACAGAGAAGAGATCAGGGGGTCTAATAGACCCCTGATCTCACCATAAAGAGGACCTGTCATTACCCATGCCATCACAAGGAATGTTGTTCATCCGCTGTGATAGAGAACATATAAAGTAGGTGATATCCCACTCAACACCTCAAATTGATATAAAAATGTGCAAATCTACTTAATACCCCAAAAGTTACAAATGGATACACATAAGAACAATACACCTTATTGTACATCGGCTTTTCTATATATCATAACATGCAATAGATAAAACGTGACAGAAAAATGGCATCAAAACTTTTTTTTTGCATGAAAATGTATATTAATTCTTCAATCTAGTCCAAACTTTTTCATCTATGTACAGTATTTCACAAAAGTAAGTACATCCCTTCACATTTTTGTAAATCTTTTCTTCTATCTTTTCATGTGACAACACTGAAGAAATGACACTTGTCTACAATGTAAAGTAGTGAGTGTACAGCTTGTATAACAGTGTCAATTTGCTGTCCCCTCAAAATAACTCAACACACAGCCATTAATGCCTAAACCGCTGGCAACAAAAGTCAGTACACCCCTAAGTGAAAATGTCCAAATTGAGCCCAAAGTGTCTATATTTTGTGTGGCCGCCATTATTTTCCAGCACTGCCTTAACCCTCTTGGGCATGGAGGTCACCAGAGCTTCACAGGTTGGCACTGGAGTCCTCTTCCCCTCCCCCATGATGACATCACGGAGCTGGTGGATGTTGGAGACCTTCCCCTCCTCCACCTTCCGTTTGAGGATGTCCCACAGATGATCAATGGGGTTTAGGTCTGGAGACATGCTTGGCCAGTCCATCACCTTTACCCTCAGCTTCTTTAGCAAGGCAGTGGTCGTCTTGGAGGAAATGCTCCCGATACCTAATCTGATACCTGTCAACGCAGAGGTGGCCGCGCTCGTTCCTGGAAGTCAGTAGTTGGCGAGGGCAGAGCAGAGAAGGCAGAGCGGAGAGAGCGAGTCAACAGGCTGGCAGTGTTAGGTAAGCTGGCCGGGGCAGGGGTGTGGGTCGCACTCGCAGCCGCATGTTATGGTAGAATCGGTGACCCGGGCCTTCACATTCGTTAACGGAAGTGACGTCACGTGTCTCCATCATAGATTGAACACTGTGACGCCCATCTTGGTACACCCTGCACTCAGCCACAGTAAGCCTGCAGTCACAAGGCGGCAGCAGACATCTTGTTACACCCAGCCCATATAGTTCACGAACTATATGGGCCGGGTGTAACAAGATGCCCACTGATGCCTTCAGACTGGAGGCTTTCTGTGGCCGAGTGCAGGGTGTACCAAGATGGGCGTCGCAGCATTTGTACTAGAGCTCCAAAATCATGCAAGTTTGTCGCACTCATTTCAGTGCCACTGCCCGCCCATCAATTCCCCCCTATCTTTGTCTTAAGTGCCGCCCATCAGTGCCCATAAGTGCCAGCAATCGGTGCTGCATATAAGTGCCCATCAGTTAGCGCCACCTATCAGTGCAAGTGCCAGTGCTGTATATGAATGCCCATCAGTCAGTGCCACCTATCAGTGCTGCATATCAGTGCCACCTATTAGTGCTCATGAGTCAGTGCCACCCATCAGTGCCAGTCGGTATTGTGCTTTGAAAACTGTCACATGACCTTAAAAAAAAAAAAGTATCTATATCGGCAAGTACTTGAAAAAAAAAGTCCTAAAAAAGTGGTATCGGTGCAACCCTAATAACAGTGTAAATTTTCTGTCCCCTCAAAATAACTCAACACACAGCCATTAATGTCTAAACAGCTGGCAACAAAAGTGAGTACACCCCTAAAGCCGTGTACACACGTAGAGGTATGTCCGACGTACTTAGTCTGGCGGACTTCCACCAGACTGTCCGTTCGACTTTCCGAACGGGCTACTTGCCCACACACGGCACTTTTTGAGCGGACTAATACGACGTACTAAGTCCGCCGTACTATCCGCCCTACTTTTGAAATGAACGGACTCGCCCACACACGCGGAGGAAAGTCCGCTCATTTCGAGCGGGTCTCCAGGTAGGCGGGGCCCGCGAAGGAGATGTCGCTGGCCCCGCCGCCTGGTATGGACTTAAAGGGGAACCCCAACGCCAAAAAAAATCGGCGTGGGGGTCCCCCCAAGTCCACAACAGACCCTTGTCCGAGCACGCTACCCGGCCGGCCAGGAAAGGGGGGCGAGCGTGCCCCCCCTGAGCCGTACCAGGCCGCGTGCCCTCAACATGGGGGGTGCCTTGGGGAAGGGGGGGCCGCGCGGCCCCCCCACCCCAAAGCACCTTGTCCCCATGTTGATGAGGACAAGGGCCTCTTCCCGACAACCCTGGCCGTTGGTTGTCGGGAAGAGGCCGGGGGGCTTATCGGAATCCGGGAGCCCCCGGATACCGCCCCCCCCCCCCCCCATGTGAATGAGTATGGGGTACAATGTACCCCTACCCCACGAGATAAAATACTTTATTGCACAGCTCCGGGGGTCTTCCGTCTTCGGGGGTCTTCTCGCCGGACTCCTCCGCTATCTTCTTGTAGCTCTTTTGCTAGCGGAGGAGTCCGGCTTTCTTCCTCGCCGCCGGCCTCTTCCTCCGACTTCGGGGGTCTTGTCCCCCTCTTCGGTTCTTCTGCCGGGCCACCGCGCCTTCTTATAGCTCTTTTACAGGTGGTGGCCCGGTGTGTTGTGTTTTTTTTGTACTTTTATTTTACAGGTGAATGGGTAGGGGTACATTGTACCCCATACTCATTCACATAGGGTGGGGGGGCCTTATTAAAGGGGGCTCCCGGATTCCGATAAGCCCCCCGCCCGCAGACCCCGACAACCAACGGCCAGGGTTGTCGGGAAGAGGCCCTTGTCCTCATCAACATGGGGAAAAGGTGCTTTGGGGTGGGGGGGCCGCACGGCCCCCCTTCCCCAAGGCACCCCCCATGTTGAGGGCACGCGGCCTGGTACGGCTCGGGGGGGGGGGCGCTCGCTCGCCCCCCCTTTCCTGGCCGGCCGGGTAGCGTGCTCGGACAAGGGTCTGTTGTGGACTTGGGGACCCACACGCCGATTTTTTTTGGCGTTGGGGTTCCCCTTTAAGTCCATACCAGGCGGCGTGGCCAGCGACGTCTCCCTCGCGGGCCCCGCCTACCTGGAGACGCGCTCAAAATGGGCGGACTTTTCTCCGGGCGGGAAAAGTCCGCTCATTTCAAAAGTATGGCGGACTGGCATACACACGGCCGGATTGTCCGCCGAAATGCGAGTCCGGCGGGAAGATTGGTGTGCAACACGGCATTCTAAGTCCGCCGTACTTTCGGCTCAAAAAAGTATGCCGGAGGCTACACATGGGGGGATTGTTTGGTAGACTTGAGTTTGCCGGACTTTTCCACCGGATTGTTTGATCGTGTGTACGCGGCATAAGGACATGGATTACTGGAACCATGTCCTGTGGTCTGATGAGACCAAGATAAACGTATTTGGTGTCAGATGGTGACAAGCGTGTGTGGGGGCAACCAGGTGAGGAGGACAAAGACAAGTGTGTCTTGTCTACAGTCAGGCATGGTGGTGGGAGTGTCATGGTCTGGGGCTGCATGAGTGCTGTCGACACTGGGGGGGCTACAGATCATTGAGGGAACCATGAATGCCAACATGTACTGTGACATACTGAAGCAGAGCATGATCCCCTCCCTTCAGAGACTGGACCGCAGGGCAGTATTCCAACATGATAACCACCCCAAACACACCTCCAACACCACCACTGCCTTGCTAAAGAAGCTGAGGGTAAAAATGATGGACTGGCCAAGCATGTCTCCAGACCTAAACCCTATTGAGCCTCTGTGGGACATCCTCAAATGGAAGGTGGAGGAGCGCAAGGTCTCCAACATCCACCAGCTCTGTGATGTCATCATGGAGGAGGGGAAGAGGACTCCAGTGGTGACCTGTGAAGCTCTGGTGACCTCCATGCCCAAGAGGGTTAAGACAGTGCTGGAAAATAATGGTTAATGCCTGGAATTCGCTGTATGCTGCTGAGGAACTGCTGTGAGAAGACGGATCATCCCAGGGGTTGCTGATCTGTGGCGTTTGCAATTCTGAGGGTTGCATGCACTCTGGCAAGCCTCAGATGGATTATTGGGGGTTTTGGTAAATCCTTTATTGATGAAGTTTTGTTAAGTATGGTAATTTCACAGATGTTTACACCATTGTATTTATTAAGGTATTTAGAATCGTTGCACATTTTTTGAAAGATGATTGATCAATATTGGCAGCTGGAATTGTCGTGTATTAATGTGCAGCAGTCAGGATAAGATGTAACCATTCCATACAGTCCACTAACCACTGCTTCCATGTGCTGCGCTCATACTGCCATCTAGTGGTGGATAAAGGTTAGTGCAGCCATAACTAATAAATTGGGCAGATTTCTAGAAAGTAGAATCTCCCCGACTTACCTTTTGGGACCTATGGAGTCCCAGGGGCTGGTACTTATTGTGCAGCCTTCAGGCCCCTTACTCAAGGCAGTGAAGGAATAAAATTATTTTGGTTTCTTTCAGGGGAGAGGCGTGTAGCTCAGCGTAGAGGCGTGTAGGTCAGGGGAGAGAGGAGTGTAGGTCAGGGGAGAGAGGAGTGTAGGTCAGGGGAGAGAGGAGTGTAGGTCAGGGGAGAGAGGAGTGTAGGTCAGGGGAGAGAGGAGTGTAGGTCAGGGGAGAGAGGAGTGTAGGTCAGGGGAGAGAGGAGTGTAGGTCAGGGGAGAGAGGAGTGTAGGTCAGGGGAGAGGCGTGTAGGTCAGGAGAGAGGCGTGTTGGACAGGGTAGAGGCGTGTTGGACAGGGGAGAGGCGTGTTGGACAGGGTAGGCACGTTATGGTCAGGGTAGAGGCATGTAGGTCAGGGTAGAGGAGTGTAGGTCAGGGGAGAGGCGTGTAGGTCAGGGGAGAGGCGTGTAGGTCAGGGGAGAGGCGTGTAGGTCAGGGGAGAGGCGTGTAGGTCAGGGGAGAGGCGTGTAGGTCAGGGGAGAGGCGTGTAGGTCAGGGTAGTGGAGTGTAGGTCAGGGGAGAGGCGTGTAGGTCAGGGGAGAGGCGTGTAGGTCAGGGGAGAGGCGTGTAGGTCAGGGGAGAGGCGTGTAGGTCAGGGGAGAGGCGTGTAGGTCAGGGTAGTGGAGTGTAGGTCAGGGGAGAGGCGTGTAGGTCAGGGGAGAGGCGTGTAGGTCAGGGGAGAGGCATGTAGGTCAGGGTAGTGGAGTGTAGGTCAGGGTAGAGGCGTGTAGGTCAGGGGAGAGGCGTGTAGGTCAGGGGAGAGGCGTGTAGGTCAGGGTAGTGGAGTGTAGGTCAGGGGAGAGGCGTGTAGGTCAGGGGAGAGGCGTGTAGGTCAGGGTAGTGGAGTGTAGGTCAGGGGAGAGGCGTGTAGGTCAGGGGAGAGGCATGTAGGTCAGGGGAGAGGCGTGTAGGTCAGGGTAGTGGAGTGTAGGTCAGGGGAGAGGCGTGTAGGTCAGGGGAGAGGCGTGTAGGTCGAGGGAGAGGCGTGTAGGTCGGGGGAGAGGCGTGTAGGTCGGGGGAGAGGCGTGTAGGTCAGGGGAGAGGCGTGTAGGTCAGGGGAGAGGCGTGTAGGTCAGGGGAGAGGCGTGTAGGTCAGGGGAGAGGTGTGTTGGACAGGGTAGGCACGTGTAGGTCAGGGGAGAGGCGTGTAGGTCAGGGTAGTGGAGTGTAGGTCAGGGGAGAGGCATGTAGGTCAGGGTAGTGGAGTGTAGGTCAGGGGAGAGGCGTGTAGGTCAGAGGAGAGGCGTGTAGGTCAGGGGAGAGGCGTGTAGGTCAGGGTAGTGGAGTGTAGGTCAGGGGAGAGGCGTGTAGGTCAGAGGAGAGGCATGTAGGTCAGGGGAGAGGCGTGTAGGTCAGGGTAGTGGAGTGTAGGTCAGGGGAGAGGCATGTAGGTCAGGGTAGTGGAGTGTAGGTCAGGGGAGAGGCGTGTAGGTCAGGGGAGAGGCGTGTAGGTCAGGGGAGAGGCGTGTAGGTCAGGGGAGAGGCGTGTAGGTCAGGGGAGAGGCGTGTAGGTCAGGGGAGAGGCGTGTAGGTCAGGGGAGAGGTGTGTAGGTCAGGGGAGAGGCGTGTAGGTCAGGGGAGAGGCGTGTAGGTCAGGGGAGAGGCGTGTAGGTCAGGGGAGAGGCGTGTAGGTCAGGGGAGAGGTGTGTTGGACAGGGTAGGCACGTGTAGGTCAGGGGAGAGGCGTGTAGGTCAGGGTAGTGGAGTGTAGGTCAGGGGAGAGGCATGTAGGTCAGGGTAGTGGAGTGTAGGTCAGGGGAGAGGCGTGTAGGTCAGGGGAGAGGCGTGTAGGTCAGGGGAGAGGCGTGTAGGTCAGGGTAGTGGAGTGTAGGTCAGGGGAGAGGCGTGTAGGTCAGGGGAGAGGCGTGTAGGTCAGGGGAGAGGTGTGTAGGTCAGGGGAGAGGCGTGTAGGTCAGGGGAGAGGCGTGTAGGTCAGGGGAGAGGCGTGTAGGTCAGGGGAGAGGTGTGTAGGTCAGGGGAGAGGCGTGTAGGTCGGGGGAGAGGCGTGTAGGTCAGGGGAGAGGCGTGTAGGTCAGGGGAGAGGTGTGTAGGTCAGGGTAGTGGAGTGTAGGTCAGGGGAGAGGCGTGTAGGTCAGGGGAGAGGCGTGTAGGTCAGGGGAGAAGCGTGTAGGTCAGGGGAGAGGCGTGTAGGTCAGGGGAGAGGCGTGTAGGTCAGGGGAGAGGCGTGTAGGTCAGGGGAGAGGCGTGTAGGTCAGGGGAGAGGTGTGTTGGACAGGGTAGGCACGTGTAGGTCAGGGGAGAGGCGTGTAGGTCAGGGTAGTGGAGTGTAGGTCAGGGGAGAGGCATGTAGGTCAGGGTAGTGGAGTGTAGGTCAGGGGAGAGGCGTGTAGGTCAGGGGAGAGGCGTGTAGGTCAGGGGAGAGGCGTGTAGGTCAGGGTAGTGGAGTGTAGGTCAGGGGAGAGGCGTGTAGGTCAGGGGAGAGGCGTGTAGGTCAGGGGAGAGGCGTGTAGGTCAGGGGAGAGGCGTGTAGGTCAGGGGAGAGGCGTGTAGGTCAGGGGAGAGGCGTGTAGGTCAGGGGAGAGGCGTGTAGGTCGGGGGAGAGGCGTGTAGGTTGGGGGAGAGGCGTGTAGGTCAGGGGAGAGGCGTGTAGGTCAGGGTAGTGGAGTGTAGGTCAGGGGAGAGGCGTGTAGGTCAGGGGAGAGGCGTGTAGGTTAGGGGAGAAGCGTGTAGGTCAGGGGAGAGGCGTGTAGGTCAGGGTAGTGGAGTGTAGGTCAGGGGAGAGGCGTGTAGGTTAGGGGAGAAGCGTGTAGGTCAGGGGAGAGGCGTGTAGGTCAGGGGAGAGGCGTGTAGGTCAGGGGAGAGGCGTGTAGGTCAGGGGAGAGGCGTGTAGGTTAGGGGAGAGGCGTGTAGGTCAGGGGAGAGGTGTGTTGGACAGGGTAGTGGAGTGTAGGTCAGGGGAGAGGCGTGTAGGTCAGGGGAGAGGCGTGTAGGTCAGGGGAGAGGCGTGTAGGTCAGGGTAGAGGAGTGTAGGTCAGGGGAGAGGCGTGTAGGTCAGGGGAGAGGCGTGTAGGTCAGGGGAGAGGCGTGTAGGTCAGGGTAGAGGCGTGTAGGTCAGGGTAGAGGCGTGTAGTTCAGGGTAGAGGCGTGTAGGTCAGGGGAGAGGCTTGTAGGTTAGGGGAGAGGCGTGTAGGTCAGGGGAGAGGTGTGTTGGACAGGGTAGTGGAGTGTAGGTCAGGGGAGAGGCTTGTAGGTTAGGGGAGAGGCGTGTAGGTCAGGGGAGAGGTGTGTTGGACAGGGTAGTGGAGTGTAGGTCAGGGGAGAGGCGTGTAGGTCAGGGGAGAGGCGTGTAGGTCAGGGTAGAGGCGTGTAGGTCAGGGTAGAGGCGTGTAGGTCAGGGGAGAGGTGTGTTGGACAGGGTAGTGGAGTGTAGGTCAGGGGAGAGGCGTGTAGGTCAGGGGAGAGGCGTGTAGGTCAGGGGAGAGGCGTGTAGGTCAGGGTAGAGGAGTGTAGGTCAGGGGAGAGGCGTGTAGGTCAGGGTAGAGGCGTGTAGGTCAGGGTAGAGGCGTGTAGGTCAGGGGAGAGGTGTGTTGGACAGGGTAGTGGAGTGTAGGTCAGGGGAGAGGCGTGTAGGTCAGGGTAGTGGAGTGTAGGTCAGGGGAGAGGCGTGTAGGTCAGGGGAGAGGTGTGTTGGACAGGGTAGTGGAGTGTAGGTCAGGGGAGAGGCGTGTAGGTCAGGGGAGAGGCGTGTAGGTCAGGGGAGAGGCGTGTAGGTCAGGGGAGAGGCGTGTAGGTTAGGGGAGAGGCGTGTAGGTCAGGGGAGAGGTGTGTAGGTCAGGGGAGAGGCGTGTAGGTTAGGGGAGAGGCGTGTAGGTCAGGGGAGAGGCGTGTAGGTCAGGGGAGAGGTGTGTTGGACAGGGTAGGCACATGTAGGTCAGGAAGTGCCTACTGGACAACCACTATCCTGGCTGCAGCTTACAGCAAGGAGGTGTAGGAAGCCCGTGGTTTGGTGCCGGGCCGAGCCACAGTCCAGGCCGCGGCCCGTTGCTTGGGAGCCACTGCCCAAGGTCGCATGTAATCTGATATTGCCAACATGACACAAAAGACACAACGCAAATATTTCATGGTAACATTTTATTGACAAAACGAGCACACAACTCATAACCGGGTTAGTGAGAATACAGCCGGCAGATTACAGCATCGGAAGAAAGAGTCCATCTCTTATAAATGAAGGATGAGCGTCAAACCTCAACTTCCCTTTTACGGAGCGCCAGAAACCAGCGCCGAGCACCGCGGGCATCACTGAGCAGACAAAATCGCAGAGCGTCCCGGAGATACCAAGGATTTCAGACCAGCAAAGAACAGGCCGGTAAACTGCAGAGGAGTTCCACAAACATATACAGCAACGTGCCATCGGTGTGTGCAGCACTTCATATGAAAAGGCAGTGGAAGTAGACTTTGGGGTCTATGCATAAGAAAAACAAAATTAAAAAAATCTGCTGTACAAATGTCTTGGCATTCGCACAACCATCACAATCCCTGTAATACAAAAATTTCCTAAGATCGTCAGCTCCATCCAGTGGCCATTCTGAGTATTCTCCTGACCTACTCCAATCAGAAAAAAATACCACATTATGGCCACTAGATGGAGCGCAAGACTAGGGATGCACAGATGCCCATACTAAGCATCAGCACTCACCCAGATGCTCCCGATATCGAAATCAATACTTTGCAGTGCGATCTGTGTCAATATAAAATGAACGGGCGCAAATCGCACTGCAAAGAATCGCACTGGGATTTGAACAGGAATTCCTATCGAAACTGCATGCGTTTTCCTGTGTGTGTGTTTATAGAAAGGGAAATGCGCCATCTAGTGGGCAGTTTAAAAAAAATGTTAGAACTCACAGTACATTATCCGGCCACATGCAAAATAATCTACATAGGTGTCCCGGTCTCGCCGATGATAGCAAATCAAAGATGCTGGAGGAACATCCCCGGGGGACCTCGGGGGTATAGGGCGAAAGTGATGTTAGCTGGGGGGGGGGGGGGGGCGGGGGACCGACTCTACATCTCCAGCTCTGTGCGCACCTCCAGTGGCCCGTGATTTGCCATCATCGGCGGACCGGGACACCTATGTAGATGATTTTGCATGTGGCCAGATATGTACTGTGAGTGCTAACAGTCCAAACTGCCCACTAGATGGCGCTTTTCCCATCAGGAGCAGTGGGGGGAATTGGTAAGTGATTCGGACAGGAATCGCAAACGCATTAAACTAAAACGAAAAAAACGAAAATAAACATATTAGATAGGTATTCCCTAAGATTGTCATCTCCATCTAGTGGCCATAATGCGGTATTTTCCTGAAATACTCCAATCAGAAAAAAAAAAATGTCACATTATGGCCAGTAGGTGGCGCTGACGACCATAGAAAACAAACATATTCGACACGTTTCGGGGATAATTCATGATGGCGGCTTGCAAATTTTATTTTATTTTTTATAAAACAGACCCCCCCTCCCCCCCCCCCCAATGTATCCTTATGTCAGGTTCACCTTCACATATACAAAGTGTTGCTTCCGCACACAATCCCAGGCCGCCGCCGGCACCGACACACATTAAGATGTTCAGCCATAAGTGCCTATAGGTGGGGTACATATGCTGTAGGGCCTGTAATGACGAAAGCTGAACTAAGTCCCCATTGGACTAACGTTATGACAACAGGGGGGGGTGGGGGAGACGGCAATAAAAAAAAAAAAATCTAAAAAAAACAGTCTCCAGAGTCTCAGCAGATAAGGCGGGGTTCCCTTTAAAAAAAAAAAAAAAAAAACGACCGTCCACTATGTCGGTTTTCAGCCCTTGGTCAGGCGAGGAAGACTTTATCCGTTGACGCAAACTTTAAAAAAAAAAAAAGGTTAAGACCGCGCACTTCCGTTTAGACAGGGGGAAGGGGGGGGGCGCCACAATTTTCCCAGATCCAGATTTCCAATTTGCTGCTGCTGCCCCCTTGAGGCGACGACAGCTACAGGTCCTCTCCCTGAAGACGCCAAACACAAGATGGTGGTCTAACGTCGCGCTGAGAAAAATAATATTTTAAATACACAGAAAACAATTAACTTCCATTTAAAATCGATAAAAAAAAAAAAAAAAAAAATCTCTGCATTGAAAAATGTCTTTTTTTTTTTTTTGCCCGGAGACGGAAATGTAAGGAAGGACAGCGATGGAAGGGGGTCCGGGGGGGACCGGTGCTGTTGTCCAGCAACAAAGAAAGGGACGCTGGCAGGAATATCCTGCGTAAGGGTTTTAAGCCTCGCCAGGACCCGAGGGGGGGGGGGGCTGCCAGAGCCCGATAAGGTGCGGTGGCGTTAAAAAAAAACAAAAAACGCGCGTGGCGAAGGCTACGGTCGCGATGATAAGGCCACATGTAGAAGGATGTAAAAAAGGTGAAGGTCACTTCCTGAGCTGAAGATTGTCCAGAATGGTCTTCTTGTGGTTGGAATCCAGAACTCCGGCCTCTTCCAGGTCCTCTTCCACTATGTCACTGCAAACAAGAAGAACATGTCAATGCGGGGGAGGGGGTCACCCTGGACCTCGTCTGGATCACTGTCAGAGCTTATGGAGATTATTGGGTTTACAGTGAGGGGGGGGGAAAAAGTATTGACCCCCTGCTGATTTTGTACATTTGCCCATTAACAAAGAAACGATCAATCTATAGTTTTAATGGTCGAGAGACCTGGAGGTCGAGAGACAGAACAACAAAAACATCCAGAAAAACCCCATTTCAAAAAAACTTTATAAATTGTTTTTCAATTTAAGGAGTGAAATTTGTATTTTATCCCTTCAAAAAACATGGCTTAGGGTGGAGAAACCCTTGATGGCAATCGCAGAGGTCAGTCGTTTCTTGTAGGTGGCCACCAGGCTTTGCACACATCTCAGGAGGGATTTTGCCCCGCTCCTCTCCAAGTCATTAAGGTTTCCAGGCTGATGTTTGGTAACTCGAACCTTCAGCTCCCGCCACATATTTTCTATGGGACTAAGGTCTGGAGACTGGGCCACTCCAGGAATTTAAAGTGCTTCTTCTTGAGCCACTCCTTTGTTGCCTTGGCCGTGTGTTTTGGGTCATTGTCATGCTGGGACACCTATCCATGACCCAATTTCAATGCCCTGGCTGAGGGAAGGAGGTTCTCACCCAAGATTTGATGGTACATGGGCCCCGTCCATCGTCCCTTTGATGCAGTGAAGTTGTCCTGTCCCCTTAGCAGAAAAACACCTTCAAAGCATAATGTTTCCACCTTCATGTATGACGGTGGGGGATGGTGTTCTTGGGGTCATAGGTCCTCCATGTACGACGGTGGGGATGGTGTTCTTGGGGTCATAGGTCCCCCATGTATGACGGTGGGGGATGGTGTTCTTGGGGTCATAGGTCCCCCATGTATGACGGTGGGGGATGGTGTTCTTGGGGTCATAGGCCCTCCTTGTATGACAGCGCGGATGGTGTTCTTGGGGTCATAGGTCCTCTATGTATGATGGTGGGGATGGTGTTCTTGGGGTCATAGGTCCTCCATGTACGATGGTGGGGGATGGTGTTCTTGGGGTCATAGGTCCTCCATGTAGGACAGTGGGGATGGTGTTCTTGGGGTCATAGGTCCTCCATGTATGACGGTGGGGATGGTGTTCTTGGGGTCATAGGTCCTCCATGTAGGATGGTGGGGATGGTGTTCTTGGGGTCATAGGTCCTCCATGTACGACAGTGGGGGATGGTGTTCTTGAGGTCATAGGTCCTCCATGTATGATGGTGGAGGATGGTGTTCTTGGGGTCATAGGTCCTCCATGTATGACGGTGGGGATGGTGTTCTTGGGGTCATAGGTCCTCCATGTATGACGGTGGGGGATGGTGTTCTTAGGGTCATAGGTCCTCCATGTACGACGGTGGGGGATGGTGTTCTTGGGGTCATAGGTCCTCCATGTACGACGGTGGGGGATGGTGTTCTTGGGGGTCATAGGTCCTCCATGTAGGATGGTGGGGATGGTGTTCTTGGGGTCATAGGTCCTCCATGTACGACGGTGGGGGATGGTGTTCTTGGGGTCATAGGTCCTCCATGTACGACGGTGGGGGATGGTGTTCTTGGGGTCATAGGTCCTCCATGTACGACGGTGGGGGATGGTGTTCTTGGGGTCATAGGTCCTCCATGTACGACGGTGGGGGATGGTGTTCTTGGGGGTCATAGGTCCTCCATGTAGGATGGTGGGGATGGTGTTCTTGGGGTCATAGGTCCTCCATGTACGACGGTGGGGGATGGTGTTCTTGGGGTCATAGGTCCTCCATGTATGACGGTGGGGATGGTGTTCTTGGGGTCATAGGTCCTCCATGTATGACGGTGGGGATGGTGCTCTTGGCGTCATAGGTCCTCCATATATGACAGCGAGGATGGTGTTCTTGGGGTCATAGGTCCTCCATGTACGACGGTGGGGGATGGTGTTCTTGGGGTCATAGGTCCTCCATGTACGACGGTGGGGGATGGTGTTCTTGGGGGTCATAGGTCCTCCATGTAGGACGGTGGGGATGGTGTTCTTGGGGTCATAGGTCCTCCATGTACGACGGTGGGGGATGGTGTTCTTGGGGTCATAGGTCCTCCATGTACGACGGTGGGGGATGGTGTTCTTGGGGTCATAGGTCCTCCATGTACGACGGTGGGGGATGGTGTTCTTGGGGGTCATAGGTCCTCCATGTAGGATGGTGGGGATGGTGTTCTTGGGGTCATAGGTCCTCCATGTACGACGGTGGGGGATGGTGTTCTTGGGGTCATAGGTCCTCCATGTATGATGGTGGGGGATGGTGTTCTTGGGGTCATAGGTCCTCCATGTACGACGGTGGGGGATGGTGTTCTTGGGGTCATAGGTCCTCCATTTATGACGGTGGGGATGGTGTTCTTGGGGTCATAGGTCCTCCATGTACGACGGTGGGGGATGGTGTTCTTGGGGTCATAGGTCCTCCATGTATGACGGTGGGGGATGGTGTTCTTGGGGTCATAGGTCCTCCATGTATGACGGTGGGGGATGGTGTTCTTGGGGTCATAGGCAGCATTCCTCCTCCTCCAAACACGGCAAGTTGAGTTTGATGCCAGAGAGCTCGATTTTGGTCTCACCTGACCACAACACTTTCCCCCAGTTCTCCTCCGAATCATTCAGATGTTCATTAGCAAGCTTCAGATGGACCTGTACATGTGATTTCTTGGGCAGGGGGGACCTTGCGGGGCGCTGCAGGATTTGAGTCCTTCACGGTGTAGAGTGTTACCAATGGTTCTCTTGGTGACTATGGTCCCAGCTGAGATCATTGACCAGATTCTCCTGTGTAGTTCTGGGCGGATTCCTCACCGTTCTCAGGATCATTGAAACTCCACGAGGTGAGATCTTCCATGGAGCCCCAGACCGAGGGAGACTGACCGTTATTTTGTGATTCTTCCATTTGCAAATAATTCCACCAACTGTTGCCACCTCTCACCAAGCTGCTTGGCGATGGTCTTGTAGCCCATTCCAGCCTTGTGTAGGTCTACAATCTTCTCCCCGACATCCTTGGACAGATCTTTGGTCTTGGCCATGGTGGAGAGATTGCAATCTGATTGATTGCTTCTGTGGACAGATGTCTTTTATACAGGTAACAAGCTGAGATGAGGAGCACTCCCTTTAAGAGAGAGTGCTCCTAATCTCAGCTCATTACCTGTATAGAAGACACCTGGGAGCCAGAAATTTTGCCGCTCGGTAGAGGGATCAAATACTTATTTCACTCTTTAAAATGCAAATCAATTTATAACTTTTTTAAATATGTTTTTCTCAATATTTTTGTTGTTATTCTGCCTCTCATTGTTATAATAAACCGACCATTAAACTTTTTGTCAGTTGGGAAAACTTACAAAATCAGCAGGGGGTCACATACTTTTTCCATTCACTGTATATTTCAGCTTCTCTGGTCCCCACCCCCCATCCACAATCTTTCCATTTCTATTACACATTTCAGGAGACAAAACTTGCCCCCTTCATCAGGGCTTAAAGATAGGATACAATGTATACAGACTGGATGGGGGATACAATGTATACAGACTGGATGAGGGATACAATGTATACAGACTGGATGAGGGATATAATGTATACAGACTGGATGAGGGATACAATGTATACAGACTGGATGAAGGATACAATGTATACAGACTGGATGAGAGGATACAATGTATACAGACTGGATGAGGGATACAATGTATACAGACTGGATGGGGGATACAATGTATACAGACTGGATGAGGGATACAATGTATACAGACTGGATGAGGGATATAATGTATACAGACTGGATGAGGGATACAATGTATACAGACTGGATGAGAGGATACAATGTATACAGACTGGATGAGGGATATAATGTATACAGACTGGATGAAGGATACAATGTATACAGACTGGATGAGGGATACAATGTATACAGACTGGATGAGAGGATACAATGTATACAGACTGGATGAGGGATATAATGTATACAGACTGGATGAGGGATACAATGTATACAGACTGGATGAGGGATACAATGTATACAGACTGGATGAGGGATACAATGTATACAGACTGGATGGGGGATACAATGTATACAGACTGGATGAGGGATATAATGTATACAGACTGGATGAGGGATACAATGTATACAGACTGGATGAGGGATATAATGTATACAGACTGGATGAGGGATACAATGTATACAGACTGGATGAGAGGATACAATGTATACAGACTGGATGGGGGATACAATGTATACAGACTGGATGGGGGATATAATGTATACAGACTGGATGGGGGATACAATGTATACAGACTGGATGAGGGATACAATGTATACAGACTGGATGAGGGATATAATGTATACAGACTGGATGAGGGATATAATGTATACAGACTGGATGAGAGGATACAATGTATACAGACTGGATGGGGGATACAATGTATACAGACTGGATGGGGGATACAATGTATACAGACTGGATGGGGGATATAATGTATACAGACTGGATGAGGGATATAATGTATACAGACTGGATGAGAGGATACAATGTATACAGACTGGATGAGAGGATACAATGTATACAGACTGGATGGGGGATATAATGTATACAGACTGGATGAGGGATATAATGTATACAGACTGGATGAGAGGATACAATGTATACAGACTGGATGAGAGGATACAATGTATACAGACTGGATGAGGGATACAATGTATACAGACTGGATGAAGGATACAATGTATACAGACTGGATGAGGGATACAATGTATACAGACTGGATGAGGGATACAATGTATACAGACTGGATGAGAGGATACAATGTATACAGACTGGATGGGGGATACAATGTATACAGACTGGATGAGGGATATAATGTATACAGACTGGATGAGGGATACAATGTATACAGACTGGATGAGGGATACAATGTATACAGACTGGATGGGGGATACAATGTATACAGACTGGATGAGGGATATAATGTATACAGACTGGATGAGGGATACAATGTATACAGACTGGATGAGGGATATAATGTATACAGACTGGATGAGGGATACAATGTATACAGACTGGATGAGAGGATACAATGTATACAGACTGGATGGGGGATACAATGTATACAGACTGGATGGGGGATATAATGTATACAGACTGGATGGGGGATACAATGTATACAGACTGGATGAGGGATACAATGTATACAGACTGGATGAGGGATATACTGTATACAGACTGGATGAGGGATATAATGTATACAGACTGGATGAAGGATACAATGTATACAGACTGGATGGGGGATACAATGTATACAGACTGGATGGGGGATACAATGTATACAGACTGGATGGGGGATATAATGTATACAGACTGGATGAGGGATATAATGTATACAGACTGGATGAGAGGATACAATGTATACAGACTGGATGAGAGGATACAATGTATACAGACTGGATGGGGGATATAATGTATACAGACTGGATGAGGGATATAATGTATACAGACTGGATGAGAGGATACAATGTATACAGACTGGATGAGAGGATACAATGTATACAGACTGGATGAGGGATACAATGTATACAGACTGGATGAAGGATACAATGTATACAGACTGGATGAGGGATACAATGTATACAGACTGGATGAGGGATACAATGTATACAGACTGGATGAGAGGATACAATGTATACAGACTGGATGGGGGATACAATGTATACAGACTGGATGAGGGATATAATGTATACAGACTGGATGAGGGATACAATGTATACAGACTGGATGAGAGGATACAATGTATACAGACTGGATGGGGGATACAATGTATACAGACTGGATGGGGGATATAATGTATACAGACTGGATGAGGGATACAATGTATACAGACTGGATGGGGGATACAATGTATACAGACTGGATGAGGGATATAATGTATACAGACTGGATGAGGGATACAATGTATACAGACTGGATGAGGGATACAATGTATACAGACTGGATGGGGGATACAATGTATACAGACTGGATGGGGGATATAATGTATACAGACTGGATGAGGGATATAATGTATACAGACTGGATGAGAGGATACAATGTATACAGACTGGATGGGGGATACAATGTATACAGACTGGATGGGGGATACAATGTATACAGACTGGATGAGGGATACAATGTATACAGACTGGATGAGGGATACAATGTATACAGACTGGATGGGGGATACAATGTATACAGACTGGATGGGGGATACAATGTATACAGACTGGATGGGGGATACAATGTATACAGACTGGATGAGGGATACAATGTATACAGACTGGATGGGGGATACAATGTATACAGACTGGATGAGGGGTATAATGTATACAGACTGGATGAGGGGTATAATGTATACAGACTGGATGAGGGATACAATGTATACAGACTGGATGAGGGATACAATGTATACAGACTGGATGAGGGATATAATGTATACAGACTGGATGAGGCATACAATGTATACAGACTGGATGAGGGATACAATGTATACAGACTGGATGAGGGATACAATGTATACAGACTGGATGAGGGATACAATGTATACAGACTGGATGAGGGATACAATGTATACAGACTGGATGAGGGATACAATGTATACAGACTGGATGGGGGATACAATGTATACAGACTGGATGAGGGATACAATGTATACAGACTGGATGAGGGATACAATGTATACAGACTGGATGAGGGATACAATGTATACAGACTGGATGAGGGATACAATGTATACAGACTGGATGGGGGGATACAATGTATACAGACTGGATGAGGGATACAATGTATACAGACTGGATGAGAGGATACAATGTATACAGACTGGATGGGGGATACAATGTATACAGACTGAGTGAGGGATACAATGTATACAGACTGGATGGGGGATACAATGTATACAGACTGAGTGAGGGATACAATGTATACAGACTGGATGGGGGATACAATGTATACAGACTGAGTGAGGGATACAATGTATACAGACTGGATGAGGGATATAATGTATACAGACTGGATGAGGCATACAATGTATACAGACTGGATGAGGGATACAATGTATACAGACTGGATGAGGGATACAATGTATACAGACTGGATGAGGGATACAATGTATACAGACTGGATGAGGGATACAATGTATACAGACTGGATGAGGGATACAATGTATACAGACTGGATGGGGGATACAATGTATACAGACTGGATGAGGGATACAATGTATACAGACTGGATGAGGGATACAATGTATACAGACTGGATGAGGGATACAATGTATACAGACTGGATGAGGGATACAATGTATACAGACTGGATGGGGGGATACAATGTATACAGACTGGATGAGGGATACAATGTATACAGACTGGATGAGAGGATACAATGTATACAGACTGGATGGGGGATACAATGTATACAGACTGAGTGAGGGATACAATGTATACAGACTGGATGGGGGATACAATGTATACAGACTGGATGGGGGATACAATGTATACAGACTGGATGAGAGGATACAATGTATACAGACTGGATGAGGGATACAATGTATACAGACTGGATGAAGGATACAATGTATACAGACTGGATGAGGGATACAATGTATACAGACTGGATGGGGGATACAATGTATACAGACTGGATGGGGGATACAATGTATACAGACTGGATGAGGGATACAATGTATACAAACAGGATGGGGGATACAATGTATACAGACTGGATGAGGGATACAATGTATACAGACTGGATGAGGGATACAATGTATACAGACTGGATGAGGGATACAATGTATACAGACTGGATGGGGGGATACAATGTATACAGACTGGATGAGGGATACAATGTATACAGACTGGATGAGGGATACAATGTATACAGACTGGATGAGGGGATACAATGTATACAGACTGGATGAGGGATACAATGTATACAGACTGGATGGAGGGATACAATGTATACAGACTGGATGAAGGATACAATGTATACAGACTGGATGAGGGATACAATGTATACAAACAGGATGGGGGATACAATGTATACAGACTGGATGAGGGATACAATGTATACAGACTGGATGAGGGATACAATGTATACAGACTGGATGAGGGGATACAATGTATACAGACTGGATGAGGGGATACAATGTATACAGACTGGATGGGGGGATACAATGTATACAGACTGGATGAGGGATACAATGTATACAGACTGGATGAGGGATACAATGTATACAGACTGGATGAGGGGATACAATGTATACAGACTGGATGAGGGATACAATGTATACAGACTGGATGGAGGGATACAATGTATACAGACTGGATGAAGGATACAATGTATACAGACTGGATGAGGGATACAATGTATACAGACTGGATGGGGGGATACAATGTATACAGACTGGATGGGGGGATACAATGTATACAGACTGGATGAGGGATACAATGTATACAGACTGGATGAGGGATACAATGTATACAGACTGGATGAGGGATACAATGTATACAGACTGGATGAAGGATACAATGTATACAGACTGGATGAGGGATACAATGTATACAGACTGGATGAGGGATACAATGTATACAGACTGGATGAGGGATACAATGTATACAGACTGGATGAGAGGATACAATGTATACAGACTGGATGGGGGGATACAATGTATACAGACTGGATGAGGGATACAATGTATACAGACTGGATGAGGGATACAATGTATACAGACTGGATGAGAGGATACAATGTATACAGACTGGATGAAGGATACAATGTATACAGACTGGATGAGGGATACAATGTATACAGACTGGATGAGGGATACAATGTATACAGACTGGATGAGAGGATACAATGTATACAGACTGGATGGGGGGATACAATGTATACAGACTGGATGAGGGATACAATGTATACAGACTGGATGAGGGATACAATGTATACAGACTGGATGAGGGATACAATGTATACAGACTGGATGAGAGGATACAATGTATACAGACTGGATGGGGGGATACAATGTATACAGACTGGATGGGGGATACAATGTATACAGACTGGATGAGGGATACAATGTATACAGACTGGATGAGGGATACAATGTATACAGACTGGATGAGAGGATACAATGTATACAGACTGGATGAAGGATACAATGTATACAGACTGGATGAGGGATACAATGTATACAGACTGGATGAGGGATACAATGTATACAGACTGGATGAGGGGATACAATGTATACAGACTGGATGGGGGATATAATGTATACAGACTGGATGAGGGATACAATGTATACAGACTGGATGGGGGGATACAATGTATACAGACTGGATGAGGGGATACAATGTATACAGACTGGATGGGGGATATAATGTATACAGACTGGATGGGGGATACAATGTATACAGACTGGATGGGGGATACAATGTATACAGACTGGATGAGGGATACAATGTATACAGACTGGATGAGGGATACAATGTATACAGACTGGATGAGGGATACAATGTATACAGACTGGATGAGGGATACAATGTATACAGACTGGATGGGGGGATACAATGTATACAGACTGGATGAGGGATACAATGTATACAGACTGGATGGGGGGATACAATGTATACAGACTGGATGGGGGGATACAATGTATACAGACTGGATGAGGGATACAATGTATACAGACTGGATGAGGGATACAATGTATACAGACTGGATGAAGGATACAATGTATACAGACTGGATGAGGGATACAATGTATACAGACTGGATGAGGGATACAATGTATACAGACTGGATGAGGGATACAATGTATACAGACTGGATGAGGGATATAATGTATACAGACTGGATGAGGGATACAATGTATACAGACTGGATGGGGGATACAATGTATACAGACTGGATGAGGTATACAATGTATACAGACTGGATGAGGGATACCAATGTATACAGACTGGATGGGGGGATACAATGTATACAGACTGGATGGGGGGATACAATGTATACAGACTGGATGAGGGATACAATGTATACAGACTGGATGAGGGATACAATGTATACAGACTGGATGAGGGATACAATATATACAGACTGGATGAGGGATACAATGTATACAGACTGGATGAGGGATACAATGTATACAGACTGGATGAGGGATACAATGTATACAGAATGGATGAGGGATACAATGTATACAGACTGGATGAAGGATACAATGTATACAGACTGGATGAAGGATACAATGTATACAGACTGGATGGGGGGATACAATGTATACAGACTGGATGAGGGATACAATGTATACAGACTGGATGAGGGATACAATGTATACAGACTGGATGAGGGATACAATGTATACAGACTGGATGAGGGATACAATGTATACAGACTGGATGAGAGGATACAATGTATACAGACTGGATGGGGGGATACAATGTATACAGACTGGATGAGGGATACAATGTATACAGACTGGATGAGGGATACAATGTATACAGACTGGATGAGGGATACAATGTATACAGACTGGATGGGGGGATACAATGTATACAGACTGGATGGGGGGATACAATGTATACAGACTGGATGAGGGATACAATGTATACAGACTGGATGAGGGATACAATGTATACAGACTGGATGAGGGATACAATGTATACAGACTGGATGAGGGATACAATGTATACAGACTGGATGGGGGATACAATGTATACAGACTGGATGAGGGATACAATGTATACAGACTGGATGAGGGATACAATGTATACAGACTGGATGAAGGATACAATGTATACAGACTGGATGGGGGATACAATGTATACAGACTGGATGAAGGATACAATGTATACAGACTGGATTAGGAATATAATGTATACAGACTGGATGGGGTATACAATGTATACAGACTGGATGGGGGATACAATGTATACAGACCGGATGAGGGATACAATGTATACAGACTGGATTAGGAATATAATGTATACAGACTGGATGGGGTATACAATGTATACAGACTGGATGGGGGATACAATGTATACAGACTGGATGAGGAATATAATGTATACAGACTGAGTGAGGGATATATAAAAAATGTTTGCATCTGAAATCCTTGCTGAACATGTAATATCAGTAATATGAAGCTGGGCTCAGTGCATTGTCGGTGTTTGATAGAAGATTGCTTTCAGACTGTCTTTCTCTAATTGAAACATTAGATTCATCTTCTAGAATATGAGCAGAGGGGAGGAGCAGGGAGAGGGAGGAGTCACTTCTCTGGAGGGGGAAGGAGTCATTGTTCTGCTGGGGGATGGAAGAAGGGGGTGGAGTTACTGTTCTGGTGGAGGAGGAGGAAAGAAAGGGAGGACTTCTACCTCTGGAGGATAAGAGAAAGAGGAGAGCTGCTCTGGAGAGGAAGGAGTCCCACATCAAGAGGGGGAGTTAAGAAAGGGGGAGGGGTTACTGTTTTGGAGGCGGGGGGAAGGAGGAGTCAGAGCTCTGACTCATTCACTTGAGTGTGCAAATTTTAATTTTCCCTATTGAGCTCTGTAAACACTTCCACTACTTCCAGGAAAACATACGAAAAGGAGCCCTGTATCGCCACCTACTGGCTGATAGTGAGAAGGCGGGGTTTATCACATACACACTCACCGGCCACTTTATTAGGTACACTTTAGTAGCGGGTTGGACCCCCTTTTCCATTCCTTCTTGGTGGCATAGATCCAACACAGTGTTGGAAACGTTCCTCAGAGATATATATATATATATATATATGTGTGTGTGTTCTCATTATGTAAATGCTCCCGAATG
The DNA here is from genome assembly GCF_037356315.1 of Lithobates pipiens. Lineage (NCBI taxonomy): Eukaryota > Metazoa > Chordata > Amphibia > Anura > Ranidae > Lithobates > Lithobates pipiens. The sequence continues at coordinate 6,000,148 of NW_027507785.1, read as the reverse complement.
AGGCATGACCATAGTTTCCAGAACATCCAATTTTACCTGAGAAATTCTAAGTCATCCCACCCGTTGTGTATGAGCCCCTCTTCGTATCGCTCCATGCCGATCCCTCTCAGCCATTCGCCAACGCTGGAGCCCTGCAAGCTGGAGGAATTCCGCCCACCGTGATAGAGTGCCTGTGTGGGGGAGGGGGCAGAGTGTCAGACACACCAATCTTACCGGTACCGTACAGATAAGGACAGCGCTACACTCAACGTACACTCTATACTTAATACAGATTATATATATATGATGTGACACAGGAGTGACATCACCACTCTCCAGATATAAAATTACAAAGGAGTGGCACCACTGCTCTCCATAAATAAATGCATAGGAGTGTGACATCACAGTAGCTGGAGGAGTGGCAAAACTCCAAGACTAGTGGGAAGCGTAGGAAGGTAAGATCGGGAGTTATGGGTTGCCAGCACAGACTCATCCTTCATCTAATAGAACGCAGGGTTTCCGGTTCTTTCCTCAAGGTGACGTACCGTCAAGCCTATATACCGTAAGGCAATCCATAGACATCCTGTGCACACCATCCCATGACATCACAATGACATCATAATCCTGCCAGTAAAGTCATAATTCACCAAAACCCTTGCAACGTTACAACACTCTCAATACCACCATGGTTATGGATCACATCATCCTACATCCTTATTCTCATGGAGCATTTCAAGACATGTTTGGCGGTTTTGTTCGGCATTAGGTGATCTATGATATAATTGGTGGGATTATTACATCACTGTGACGTCATGGGAGGGCATACACTGGGTTATACATGGGTTACTGTATGGTATAAAAAGGTATGTCTGATGAGTATGTTTATTGTTACTATGTCACCTTGAGGAAAGGACCATAAACCTCGGCTTTGACTAACGTGACCAATAGGTGTGCAAGAATTTCTTCAGACTGCTGTTGACTTTCTAATCCCTTCACAGGTCTTCTTATCCAAATTCGGTACCCCACCTCACAAATGGCACTCAATCCCAGAGACACCCTCCAAAATCTTGTGGGAAGCCTTCTCAGGAGGAGTGGAGGCTGTTTATAACCACAAAGGGGGCCAACTCCATATTAATGGCCATGGTGAGGGAAGACACCATATTGATGGACAAGATTAGTGAAAACTCCATAATAATGGCCAAAGTGTGGGCAGCTCCAAAAGTGAATGGTCATGGTAAGGAAAAACTCCATATTGATGTTCGTGGTGAGGGAAAACACGGTGAGGGAAAACTCCATACCAATGGCCATGGTGAGGGGAAAAACTCCATACCAATGGCCACGGTGAGGGGAAAAACTCTATACCAATGGCCACGGTGAGGGGAAAAACTCCATACCAATGGCCACGGTGAGGGGAAAAACTCCATACCAATGGCCACGGTGAGGGAAAACTCCATACCAATGGCCACGGTGAGGGAAAACTCCATACCAATGGCCACGGTGAGGGAAAACTCCATACCAATGGCCACGGTGAGGGGAAAAACTCCATACCAATGGCCACGGTGAGGGGAAAAACTCCATACCAATGGCCACGGTGAGGGAAAACTCCATACCAATGGCCACGGTGAGGGAAAACTCCATACCAATGGCCACGGTGAGGGAAAACTCCATACCAATGGCCACGGTGAGGGGAAAAACTCCATACCAATGGCCACGGTGAGGGAAAAAACTCCATACCAATGGCCACGGTGAGGGAAAACTCCATACCAATGGCCATGGTGAGGGGAAAAACTCCATACCAATGGCCACGGTGAGGGGAAAAACTCTATACCAATGGCCACGGTGAGGGGAAAAACTCCATACCAATGGCCACGGTGAGGGGAAAAACTCCATACCAATGGCCACGGTGAGGGAAAACTCCATACCAATGGCCACGGTGAGGGAAAACTCCATACCAATGGCCACGGTGAGGGAAAACTCCATACCAATGGCCACGGTGAGGGGAAAAACTCCATACCAATGGCCATGGTGAGGGGAAAAACTCCATACCAATGGCCACGGTGAGGGAAAACTCCATACCAATGGCCACGGTGAGGGAAAACTCCATACCAATGGCCACGGTGAGGGAAAACTCCATACCAATGGCCACGGTGAGGGGAAAAACTCCATACCAATGGCCACGGTGAGGGAAAAAACTCCATACCAATGGCCACGGTGAGGGAAAACTCCATACCAATGGCCACGGTGAGGGAAAACTCCATACCAATGGCCACGGTGAGGGAAAACTCCATACCAATGGCCACGGTGAGGGAAAACTCCATACCAATGGCCACGGTGATGGAAAACTCCATACCAATGGCCACGGTGATGGAAAACTCCATACCAATGGCCACGGTGATGGAAAACTCCATACCAATGGCCACGGTGATGGAAAACTCCATATTAATGTTCATGATAAGGGGAAACTCCATATTAATGGCTATGGTGAGGGAAAACTCCATATTAATGCCCATGGTGAGGGAAAGATCCATATTAATAGCCATGGTGAGGGAAAGATCCATATTAATAATGGCCATGGCAAGGGAAAACTTCTTATTAATGGCTATGGTGAGAACAAACTCCATATTAATGGCCACGGTGAGGGAAAACCCAATTTTAATGGTCATTGTGAGGGAAAACTTCATATTAATGGCCATGTTAAGGGAAAGTTCCATATTAATGGCCAACTGGAGGGAAAACGCCATATTAATGTCCATGGTTTGGGAATAAGGTGCCCAACAAGCTCATATAAGTTTGGTAGTCGGGTGTTCACAGAGACGTTTGGCCATATACTGTAGGCTGACCCTGATGGCCTTAGGAGTTTTTTCAAACTTTGTTTGTTGTAGGTTTCAAATTTTAAGAATGCTTATGTTAGACCATGCCATGACCTACATCCTGTGTATGGATCAGGTGATTCCCATTAGAAGGGGGCTCAGGTCAGTACACGCTCCCACCTACCTCTTCATCCTCCTGTATGCTCTCTCGAATGCAGTGAGGAGGAAAGACCATGGGCCTACTGAAGTCCAGACATCGGCTTGGCAGTTCCATCTTACTTTTGCCCCCCGGGAGATGAGGCGGGCGTCCCTGGGCCTCCTTGCCTCCAGTATAGTCCACCTCACTCAGCGTGCGAGCCATCTGCAAGACAGAGCAGGAGCGGTCATCCTGCATTGTCCCATGAGCCTCAGCCATGTAGGAAGGCTGGGGGGTCGGTATAGGAGGCCGCGATTGTGCCTTCAGATGATATTTCGTCTCTGGGGGTTCGCTGAAGGTGACGCCCGCGCGGGTCTTTCCAGGTCCCGTCCGGGAATCCCCGTCTTCTGCCGGCCGGCCGTGCAACTCACTTGAGGTCACATAAAAGGGGTTGTCCAGCATTTCGAACTCGGCTGACTTGGGAAGAGGAGGGGGAGGGAAGTCCGGCGGCGGTAGATTCAGAGTGCCAACCTCTTCGTCAGAAGAGGTTTCCTCCCCTCGAGCAGATGTAGGGTATTGCCTGCGTTTTTCGGAGTGCTGTGCGGGCACCGTGATTTGCACCCTGTTCTTAGATGATGCGGTGGTGGACAACTGCCCATCAGGGGGCATCATCTGATGCGGCACCCCTTCCAGGACGTAATAGGCTGGGTTATTGAAGCTGTTTTTATGACCGTGTCCTTCACCCTCCGCCTGGACCTCCATCTTGCACCTGCGGAGACAAAGAGGTGGGGAAAAGTCACATGACCGCCATGATTATCATATTATATTATTATATATTATTATTATATTAACACGGGTTTCAAGTGAAAAACAAATGTAAACAGATATATTCACATATCCACGAACAGAGGGTCTCACAAAGAAGAATTATTATTTGTCTGTGCAAACGAATGTGTTTTTGTCTGTATAGTCTTTATAATTTTACTTTTTACTGTTTCTAAAAACGGTAAAAATGTAACTATTTCACAAACAGAAAAAAAAATAAAAAAATCAGTTAATAATAAAAAAAAAATAGAGCGGATTCATTTACCTTAATGAGCCTTAATGGACTCCTCCTTCCCCATCTCTTAAATGTTTGTAATATTTCTCCTCTTAATTATTCGTGACCATTAATATTTTAAAACTTTTCTTTATTATTTTGTAAAAAAAAAAAATAGTTGCGCTAAAAATGAAAAAACACCAACAGTGAACCAGTGATGTTCAAATTGAAAGAAAAATATTGGACCGATGAAAAATGATTACAAACCAAAATAATTGTGAAATAATTCCATACATTCCATATATTTAGTTGCTGCTTCACATATTTTTAGTTTCTGTTAGGAGCGCGGTATTTTCCCCCCTTTCTACATTTATTTTGTTTGTTGCTTTTTTTTCTTTTATTTTTTTTTTTAATTTTATATACTCTTCACATTTAACTTTTTACTATATGGCTATATGTAAAACTAGAAAAGTTAAACTGTTTTATAAACAAAAAAAAAAAAAAATTAAAAAAATGAAAACGGAGTTAATTAGAACTGATTAGTTTACCTTAATAAGCACCAATTATTTCCTTCTTCCCCTTCTCCTCTTGATTAGTATTTTCTGCTATCCTCTTCAATTCTTTTTTGTAAACAGTAACATTTTTTTTTATATATATATATATATATATATATATATATATATATATATATTTTTTTTTATGGTTTTGTTTTTAAAAGTTTTGCATTAAAAAAAAAATAAAAAAAAATAATATAGCTTTTTTAGAAAGTCCACCTTTAAACTGCCTGATAGAAAGTCCACCGCTTTGTGGCGCCACCTGGAGTTCAAAAGCAGATCTGCAGAAGTTTTCATTTTTTTCTAGTCTTCAAATGTTTGTACATTTATATAGCTCTGACATATACCGCAGTGCTGTACAGAGAACACTGAGCCAGTCACATCAGTCTCTGTACCAGAGGAGCTTACACTCTAATGTCCTTCCACAGTCACACTATTATTATTATATATTTATAAAGCTCTGACATATACCGCAGTGCTGTACAGAGAACACTTAGCCAGTCACATCAGTCTCTGTACCAGAGGAGCTTACACTCTAATGTCCCCTCACAGTCACACACTATTATTATTATTATACACATATACCACAGTGCTGTACAAAGAAAAAATCTGCGTGATCAGGGTCTGACGGAAGCAGCCCTTTCACGACTCATGTGACACATGTCAGATTCAGGCCGCGGCACTGGATCAAGAATACCGCAGCAGTTGGCGATTGGCTGCTTCCATCAAAAGCCCAATCACACAGGTGATCCACTTTCCTCCCCAAACTTTCCCGTTCCCCTGTCCATTGTATTGGCCACCTACCGCGCCAGTGCCGGATCTTCCCTAATGGAGGTCGGCAGTGCCACCGGTGGGCGGCCCGTAGAGAGGCCCGCAACTTTTTCCGTTTCTTCAGATTGCTTTCCGAGGGTGGGGCCTGGAGTTTCCGTGGCGGGGGGCTTCCGACTTACAGATCTACCAAAAAAATAAAAATAACTACAAAATAAAATCACATAAAAATGTCCTAATATTCTAATAAGCTATTATTAATAATATTAAAAAAGTGATTTGCATTTGAATTTATTTTGTTTGCTAATTCTTGAATTTCACAAAAAAAAAAAAAAAAAAAAAAATTGGGAAAAAAAGATATTAAAAACCTTTATTAATTTTGTTTGTTAATTTTTGAATTTCACAAAAAATAAATAAAATAAAGCAAACAAATTGGAAAAAAATGTTTTTATAGAATAAAGTTTATACTGTCATCTACAGTATATATATATATATATATATATATATATATATATAATTATTTTTTAACAAAAAAAAAAACAAAAAAAAAAGATATAGGTGTTAATTTTACTACCTCTATCAATGACAAAGTTGTTGTGGTCTGTATAGGTTCATAGTAAGAAGGTTAAAAAAACGTTCCATAGGGGGACAGCTGGCTGAGGAAAGGTGTGGATTATATACACTCCATATGGATACACAGATTCCCAACTGACAATGACATTTTTTCTTGTAGTATATTTAGTCTGCATTAAGCACTGACAAGGCCTGGAAGTGATATGGAGGGGGGGGGGGGGTAAATGATCACCAATCACACAAAGCGTTAAGACATGACTTCCTGTACCCCTGGTTGGTTCGCAGCACAGTTGGTGGTTTCCCTTTCACTGCTCCGGTTTCGTCTTTGTCTATACTGATCCATTCTGCAGGAAGGGGAAAAAAAGACAAAAGCATATAATGAGTACGGGAGACAGCTCTGCCCATCATCTGGGGTTATGTTAATGTTCTGCACACCAGCTGCAATTA